>NC_092183.1:21982500-22282500 GCF_043641665.1 Enoplosus armatus | reverse complement strand
GCCTCACTACATCCTTAGAAAATAAGCAAGAGGAAATGGAGGAGTGGAATGGAAACCGAAGCAACTGTACTTTGTCTGAATTTTATTGAGATTTACCTACTTAAATAAAAACGTGCAGATAAAACTAAAAGCCTCGCTACATTAGGAAATAAGTGAGAAAAAATAGGGAGAGCGAGGAAGAGAGAAAAGGGAGGGACGGGCACAAAAGCGAAACTAAACGTGAACCGAAACACATGGCTTTCATCATTTCACTGTGGCTGCTGAATACAAACAATATGGCCACTGTAAGACGTATTCACAGGAGAGGACTTTCATCTTGATGTGTTCCCGGTCAGACAGAGGAATTAGTTGAGACACACCTTCGGTTACCTCTTATCGCAGTTGCAAAACTCATGCAGTAAGGAAGTGAAAATGTAAGAATATTTCTTAGTGTTGGCCGGACAATCATCGATGATCTTCCATCTGGTTGCAAAGTCCAATGTAATACTAGCCACTGCAAAATGAGTAATAACTTTAAGTATTCTGTTGTGAATTCTAAATTCGTAAATAAACTTCCACTTTATTATCCAAAGAAAATAGAAAATAAGAGGTGATATGTATTCATGTGGTCTGTTTTTACATCTTTTTCCTCTTTCTCCCCTTTTGTTTCCTCCTATCTTCCTAAAACAAAAAAACCTGCAGTTTGTTCACATCAACAACCTGAAGCTGATCTGCCGGGCGCATCAGCTCGTCCACGAAGGCTACAAGTTCATGTTTGACGAGAAGCTGGTCACAGTGTGGTCGGCCCCCAACTACTGCTATCGCTGCGGCAACATTGCCTCCATCATGGTCTTCAAAGACGCGAACACAAGAGAGCCGAAGCTCTTCAGGGCAGTGCCGGACTCTGAGAGGGTCATTCCGCCTAGAACGACAACACCGTATTTCCTGTAAGCACGTTCTGACTAAAACAGCGCAGCCATTTGCTCAGTGCACAGATGCCGACTGGGACAGTGGCCTCAGCACTTATATGAATCTTGTATAGTACATTTAGAGTATTTACAGTGCGTTTCTTTGTGCCAACTGTCAATTGTTATTCGCACTTGGGCATTTAATGCCATTAATCTGCAGCTTAAATCACACTGAGACATTACAGCCAAGTGGAGTTGGCTCAGCAGTAGAACTGTGCTGTCTAAATGTCCTAGAGAAAGGATGAAAATGCCACAGAAGTCAGCTGACCCTTGTAAAATGTTCATATTTATAAATCTCCGTTCTACTTCACAATAAAAAAGCAAATTACAGGTGCAGTGTTATATACAACGTCTCATTTTATTTTGATATAGCAATGCACTGAAGCTGGGTGCGTGAGATAATAAAGCACTGCACAAAAGCAATCTGTTCCGCATCTGTTCTGACAAATTTCAATGGGATTATACACTCAAGTGTTATTATGTGATCTTATAAATATACATGTAAACCTGAGAGGTGATGTGTAAAAAAAAAAAAAAGAAAAAAAAAAGAAATTGACTATCTGTTTTGTTAGAAATTCCAGTATTGTTGTTTGGAATCAGCTCTTGTAATTATTCTTTTTCTGTGTGTTGCCATGCTGTTTTTAAATAAAGAAATCCAAAAATTGTAATTGTAGATTCTTATTGGGTGGTACATGACATCTTCAAATATCCAAAAGAGTTGCATTTTGTGGCATTACAATCAGATCATGTCACTTGATGTTCTGTACTCTGTATTTAAATTCTGTTAGACTTAGTCTAATTGAATATCCACATTCAATTTTGCACACGTGTACAATTGAAAGAAGATAAAAGCAGACAGCAGCCAACTCTCTCTCTAAGGGGCTTCCAGGGTTATGTTTAGGGTTCACTTTGCTCGAAGGTCATATCAGAGTGGCACTTGACCTAGCCACAGGGGTATTAAGGCTGACAAGAGGGTTGTTTAGGGCCTACTTTTGCTGTGACATAAGGGCAAAGATGAAGCACATAAGAGCACAGACCATATCCTTAGAATAGAATAATGAGTTAGAATAATTTTAAAAAAGGCACTTTGGAACTCGGAGCATTAAAGGGCAGGTGCAGCCGCCTTTCTTTGTGCTTGTATATTACATTCTTTAACTTTTGTTAAACATTTTTAGTAGATTAACCCCCCGTCCAAAACACCTGACCTCTTTCTCACAGCTTGACTCTTAACGTAGCTTTTGATACTATACTAATAAACACATTATTTCAGTAGTTCCATATTATTAATGACGTACAGCAATAATAAACAGCTAAAAAGATGCTGCATGTCTCCATCTGCAGGTCTGAAAACTAGCTGCTGTTACCATTCCTGCCTATAGGCGGCGCACGTTGCCAGCCACATTCCGGCCCACACCACACCTCTCAGTCCTTCTGGCCAATTGAACGGAGGCACAGCCGTGACGTCGTCAGTCATCTGTGTTGGGGTGATTACGTGTAGGTAGCTCACCAACTAGCCGCAGCAGCTACCTTGTCAGACAGTACCCAGCGAGTTCATATCGACTGCCACAACGATAGCTGTTCTTTGAGTGTTCGTGGAGGAAAGGTGAACGCACAGTCACTGAGCAGCCGAAAACGCCACGGACTGACATTTTGTCGATGTTAATACGGTAAGAGGAGGACTACTCCAGTGAGCGAGCAAGCTAAAGACAGCTAGCGTCACCCGGTTGTGGGTGGTAACATTAACGTTAACTCTCATTGTTATGGCTAGAGGAGCTAGCTGGCTAGCCGTCTGTCAAAACATAGTCTGACTGTGTAATTGTACATTTCCTAACGGGATTAACACTGATAAAACACAACAGGAAGAGCTTTTATTTTCCAGCTATATGTGACCTAACTCGCACACGTTAGCTAGCAGGTTGAGTTTAGTTGGGCTACCTCGTAGCCACAAATTCAAAATCTGGCTTTGCTTTCCGATGCAATTCTTTTTGGATATGTGTAATAGTTACTCCAGGATTAGATTTCCTGAGCTCTGTGAAACGCGTATGTCATACAGTAACTCAAACATGTGGAGGTCCTGTGCCGTGTGCATTGCAAAAGAAGCATTCAGAAGCTTGTCATCTGCTTTGAGTAACAAAATGACAAGTAAAATATTGGGACACTGTGGGAAACATTTTGTCCCCCAAGCCACAGTGACATATCAGTTTGAAATGTCCTTTATCCATTAGTGAAAGACTTCCAAATTATAGCAAGAGTATTGGCCAGAAGTGGTCTATAGAGTGGGCAATAGTTTGCTAGCATTTGTCTGACATTGATGTGCCACCTATTATATTATAGGTTCTGTATAGTTTATGATGATGATGATAATGGAGTGCCAAAATGAGTTGCAGCTGTTGTCGGTCTTGGTATTTGAACAACTTTCTTTTTCTTTTTCTAGATGTAGCAGAATGGAATCACCAGCACAAGCTTGTTTTGAGTGGTACTGTGTGAGGACGGGGCTCTGTGTCAGTCCTCAGAACAAGGAGCCATAAACTTCATGCGTCACGTGAAGTCACTTACTCTCTAGAAACAGAAAAAAAAGAAAAAGAAAAGAAATTTCCCGCAAAAAGAGACCCACAAAAAGGGACATGTTTGCCAAGTTGAAGAAGAAGATCGCAGAGGAGGCGGCCACGGCACCTCGGAGTGGTGTTCGCATACCACGCACCATCAGCAAGGAATCCATCACCTCAGTGGGGGCGGACTCGGGGGATGACTTTGTAAGTAGAAGTCATCACCAGGCTGATGCTGCAAAATGTTTGCATTTGTTTTTTTGTTTTTTTAGATGGTTTTCTACGTCTTTAGTGCATAACCAGCCATTGCTGGGACGTTTTTATTGCATTCTTCTTCCTTTTTTTTTTTTAAACAGTCACACCTTTGTGGTCCAAACCACAGCGGGAATAGGGATAACCTTTAGGAATTGAAAGAAAATCAATAAAAATCAATATCTGTAAAGTTGTCGAGTAATTAACTGATAAATATTGATCCAAATATTATGAATAGTTAGACTTGTTCCTGACGCGAGAAGAAACGAAACGGTTTTGTTTTTGCTGGAGGAATTTCTTGGACATATCTTGGACAAAACAAACTGTTAATGTTAATCTGTCAGTAGAATACCTATCGCACCACTAATCTGAGTGTAGCGTTAAACCAGTCACTGGAATGTGTTTATTGTCATGTATGGAGATAAGATTAATTGTTTTATTCATTGATTTTACAGCATAATTTATTTTATTTATTGTTTATTCTTTTTCTGTAGGGTTTAGATCAGTAATGAACACGCTGCTGGCTGTTATATCATAATTTCCGTGTACTTGTATATCATTGATTTTTTCCGGGCAGTTTTCTGTAGTTGATTAGGATTATGTCACCTTAGCACCGTTAGCACTAAATACTACTTCTGTGGTGTTTTAAAGGGGTACTCCAGTGGAGTCTTGATGCAGAAGTGGATGAGATATCCTGCCTCTTTAGTCCCTAGTATAGGTCAAGCTCCAAAAAGGCTTGATCCTGCATTTCCCGTAATGCAACTTGACTGCATCTTGCAATCGACTTCCGCTGCCGTGTAAATGCCCACGTCTTTCAAACCTTTCAAACAACTGCTTTCACAGGTTGAGCAGCACTAACCACGTGGAGCAAACTTTAATAAAAAACTGTTTTTTTTCACTAGATCTGCAGGTTCTTTAATGTTCCTTTGAACACAAGCGCTTTAAATGTTTATAGATTGTTTGCGAGTCCACCTTAACGAGGCATCACTGTGATTTTTAACCTTGGCAGCTCCTGTTGATGCTGAATGGCTGTGTTCCAGCTGCATTAGTAATCCCCTCTGTGGCACATCCCATTGTGCAACATCGCTGCCAGATGTATGGATGTCGTCAGTATCCCATCCTCTCACGATGAGATGAATCGTTTTTTAAACACAGTTAATTAATTCAAAAAATAGAATTAAAAAGCAAGAAAAGAAAAGCGTGAAAGCTGTTTTTTGTCTGCAGTTTATCTTCCAGTAGAACGACGGGAAATTTGATTAATTCTCTCGAGGAAGTCATTAGGCTAAATGTCACAGAACTTTCTGAATGGATCATTTTACAGAAAGTAGTAGCTTTCGGTCCAGCTGTAATGGAAAATAGATAGTAAAACAGTGATTAAGGAGGAATTTTCTCGCCATATAATTATATATAAATCACATGTCATTTATCACTCTGAATTAGTTCTGGAACGTCACAGAAAAAGTCCTGCAATTTAAGGTTGGCGTGATAATTGGAACCCTGGCTGGCTTTTACAATAGTCACAAGTCAAGCAGTAGTAGATAACAAGGCTTGGGTGTGACTGACTATTACTATAGAATGGGGATGACTCCGTGGGTTGGTCTCTATTGTATTGATTGCATGTAGGCAGGGTACTGTGTTACTCAGTGTTAAGAACCAACCAGTGTAACATGAAGCCATGTTGATTCATTTCTCTTTGTCACCACAGAACACACTCACAGCTGCCTTAACCTGCGTTTTACTCTGGAGTGCATGCAGTGATTATTTTTAGGGTGTCGTTGTTTTCCTTGTAAAGGAAATCCATATCTGTGGCAAAGCCCTGTTCGCATCTGCGGAGCTAACACAGTTGGGGAGTGCAGTGCCTCACAGGGGAAGCCAGACTCCTGAGGCTGTAGCGCCATCTCAGTTGCACTTGGCTAAATTATTTAGCGAAGTCGCTGAGTAGCAATACTGCCAGCTGATACGTGACATTGTGTTTCTGGGACAGAAGAATACTTTGAAGTATTAATGCATGACACTGACTGGTGGCACCTTTCCTTTCTGCATCCATTTCATATGTTACTTATATGTGATAACAGAACGTCTGTGTGTGATCTAAAACATCTAAGGATAAACTTTGAGATTTATGACTAGTCACCAGATTAGAAAAATAGCCAGTAGAGCGTTTCCTGCGGTGGAAAGGCTTTAAACATAACAACTTGATGATCTCTGACTGTGAAAGCATCTTTTGGTGCATATTTGCTTTAAACCCCCTACCCATTTAGAACAGGATGAGTATTAAATTCTACCTCCACGCTGTGTGTGTGTGTGTGTGTGTGTGTGTGTGTGTGTGTGTGTGTGTGTGTGTGTGTGTGTGTGTGTGTGTGTGTGTGTGTGTGTGTGTGTGTCTGTCTTCAGGCGTCTGATGGCAGCAGCTCCAGGGACGACCTGCCCTCCCAGCTCCTCCGAAGGAACGATCAGATCCGGAAGCTGGAGGCCAAGCTATCAGGTAGGACATGTCAGACTGGGGTTAAGCAGCTGGAGCGATTTCCCCCTGCAGCTCTCACGGGGAGATCAGTACCCAGGATCAGAGACATTTAAACCCAAGTGCAGCTCATAATGGTGATGCACAGGACTGTAAGTGATAGATCCTATCATAACTGTTGGTTAATGAAATAACCTCAGAATCATATTAAATTGCCAACTCATGATTGTGATCTCCATAAAAGCCGAAGCATTAACTAAAAATATGCATATGCAAAAATTGCAGAGTTGCTAAATATTTTACACTGTATTATTTTACCTGTTGATAATAATCTAATAAATGATCAGTTAACAGCATAGACTGTATATAAAGGTGGCCTATGCGTCTCCATCCAAACTCCTAAAATGACAGAAACCATCTTTGGGAAAGATATATTTGACGTGTACTTTGATTTTTCAGTTTGGCCCATGTCCCATCTGCTAACATGGAGGGGTCAGGTTTATGCAGCCAGCCACCAGGGGGCGATGGAGATGGTTTGGCTTCACTTTCGGGGAGCTGTCATGGAGTCCATCTTTATATACAGTCTATGGTTAACAGCCTGCCACATTTCAAGGCAACTCTGATGGCCAAGCCACAACTGCCAGACCATGGGAAAACTCATCTAAACAAAACAAAATATATATGTTAATGCTGGATTTGGTCTTGCAGTGTAAAGCAAATGACAGCCCTGCCTCTGTCATTGAGCGGTTAAATGTCAGCACGTTAATCTTTGTGTGAACTGCAAACACTTCATGAGCCTGACTGCAGAATTATGCCAATTATTTTCCATTTGGCCTTTCACTTCCTTAACCCTAAATATTTGCCTTGGAAGAGGCACTTCCTGTTTCTCATTTAAAACAGGAAAGTTGACTTCTCTATAAACCTGACCAGGCTCCACATGTTGCAAAACACGGCACAGACGATTTATATTAACATCTCCGAATGAAGACGATGATTTAATGTTGTTTTAAATGTTTGCCGGCCGCGTATTCAATAGGACAAAGTAGACTATGGATGTTTCTTTTTTTTCTTCCTCCACTCAGTATAATGGCTCCTCCTTCCTATTGGGTGGCTTATGTGACTTTGCAACCCTAGAAAAGGTTAAAGGTCGCACATTCTCACGCCGCCTTTTAACCAGTATGGTTTTCTCAGATAAGAAAATCATTAATAGATTTACCTTCCATTATTTCTCAATCATGTTTTCCCTTTTGCTTTCTCCCTCTCCTTCTGTTCACCTTCTCTCCTCCCTCTCTCTCTCTCTCTTTGCCATCATCTGCCTGTTCCTCCTCCTTGTTTGTGTTTTGTGTGTGTGTGTGTGTGTGTGTGTGGTTGCGTGTTGGTGTGTGTACGTGCGTGTGTGTGTCTATGCACTGTTTATACCCCATCCCATCACCCTACTTCCCAACACTAGACTATGCTGAGCAGCTACGAATTATGCAGAAGACCAAGGACAAGCTTGAAATTGCATTAGAAAAGCATCAGGATTGTACGTACCTCTCCTCTCCTCCCAATTACCTTCCTTTCTCTCATCTGTCTGTTGGCTGTAATGACCACCACCTAGTGCATCATCACGTCCTCCCATGAAGATCATTTTTAATCCCAGATGCTGATATCATGGGCTTTAGAGGTTTGCTTTGGGCGCGCTGAATGCTTTCCCCCCCCTTTTTAATCTAAAAATCCTCACCCTCAGATCTTTCACACTGGTATTTGCTCAGCACATTGATTTCAGAGTTATGTATGCTTTGTCTGTTACTTTGTTGGTGTGCCAACTTTCCCTCAATTTGCCCCACACTTCTACTTTAGTGAATGGCTTTCTACATTTCCTACAATGTGTGGTTACAGCTCTTAAACTTTCAGTTGGATGGATGTGCAGAAGAAACATAAGACTGTATGATATGAATATAGCTCACTAGCTACTCTGGCTGCGGTTTTGAACATTAGGGCAATGACTTCAATATCAGCATGTCTTATAGCTTTGTTGTATCTGGTCTGTTGGGTTTCGGTTCTTGAGAAACTGGTATATCTGGCTCTTGTGGTGGATTTGTCCTGGTATTTTTGATTGTTTTCGTGATACCAGTTGGACTATCCAAACACTGTGGAGATTTATGGTCCTGAGGTTGGATTCTAATGTTTTTGGTGACCTTTCCGCTCGGCTGAAATTTGGATTTTGTGCACAAGGAATAACCCCAAATGTCCTCTGGACAGTCTAGGCTTATTTTTGAGACATAAATTAATGTTCACCAATGCATTTTCTTTATTGACTTTGCCTACAGACAAACAGACTAGTTTCTCTTGATTAATAATTTCACTTCTTCACCATTCTACAGTTGTCCTTATGCTGTAGTAACATAGCCCATCCTATTCAGAAAATAGAAATACAAGAAGATAAGATGGTGCGCTGTGCTCGATAATTAGAATGGATAAAGTACAAAGATCTGTTACGTCATCAATCATAAGTGAGCTACAAACTCGCACGCAGTGTTGTTGGTTCTCCCTGGCACTTAAGCATTGTGAGTTGTAATGAACAGTGCAGCCTCGAGGAGGTGTAGACTTTAGGGTGGATGTCTTTCTGAGTTCTCACACAAATATTGCAGTGTTAGCTTTAACAAATTGTGTTTTGATTTTTTTTTTGTCAGTTGCCATGCATCGCTTGTCTTTGCCTGTCTTTGTGTCTCGGATGAACACACTTCTTAATCTGACTCTTTAACTTTTCACAGCTACTAACGGTTGCCACTGTCTGTGCTATTGAATATTTCTGTTCTCGTTTTGGTTGCGTACAAACCACTCTGTATGGTTTCCATCTTTCCCTTTCTTTACCTCTCTCTGCCTCTCTCTCTCTCTCTCTCTCTCTCTCTCACTTTTCCCTGCCCAGCATCCATAAAGAAGCTTCAAGACCAGAACGAGTCTCACCAGGCCAACAGAGCCAAAATGGCAGAGGGGATGACTTTAGCACTGGAGAAGAAGGATCAGGTAAGCGCCACTCTGTCTCACTTGTTGTACAGTTCTGATGCATGGCTTGTGCACTTATCTCTCTCTATCCTTCACCTGCAGGAATGGATGGAGAAGATGGCCGTTCTGGAAAATGTAAATCTTTAAATATACCTTCTGTGACTTTCAATAATACACTATTTTAGTGTTTTACTGTTTTGGACACCTAACATAGAAAGTTCAAGGACTTCAAAAACAGTGCAAGACTCAAATTGGGTGCTTTCACACCTAACCTGTTTGGTGCGGTTCAGTTGAACTCGGGTGTGTTTGCCCGTTTCAGTTAATTTGCTTGGGTTGGTGTAAAAGTTGTCTATAGAAGTCTGGTGTGGACTAAACAACGGGACTGAGACCCGAGGAGCGTCCTGCTGATTGTGACTTGTTTAGAAAGTAATCTACTGATCTAGGCTATAAGTGATGTGTAGCCTATATTTCTGCAAGATCATCTGGTAGCCATGGTAACATGTCTGCGCATCACCACAGTGCAGGGATCTTGCCTGCTATGTCAGGAAGTGAAAAGAGGTTAAAACCAGAGGCGTCTGTTTTAGTGTCATTCTTTGGTCGGGACCAAACAAACCGAACTACAGGTGTGAAAGCACACTTAAATTTGGCTTTTTCAAACCTGCACATGTCCCGAAAATGGACACATGCGCGTGTGCGCTGGTATAATATAACTGTTGTGTTTGTTTAGGACAAGGCTGCCCTGTCAGCCCGGCTAGAGGAGATGATGGAGCAAAGCTTAGCACTCTTCCAGAAAAGGGATGACCTGGATGAACTGGAGGGCTTTCAGCAGCAGGAGCTCGCTAAGGTTAAACACATGGTGCGTACATGTGGAGTTGGTGGGATTTGCAGCATTGCTTAACAACAGTGATGCAGTTTGCCACCTCCTTTTTGTCCATGATGCGATTTAAATTGAAAAATGGAGATGAGCAGGATAAGGATTTAAAGAACTGCTCAGCCTCAGTGCAGGACAGGAGAGTCTCTTTGGCACAGAATGTGTTTTAAACAACACTTCGTTTTTTGAGGTGTGATGGTGAGTGAGTTTGTAGGGCTCATGGCAGCACTTTTATGAGTGTGTGATACGTTCTTTCATTATGACGCATTTCCCATTGACGTCTTCTCAGTTGCTGAAGAAGGAGGAGCAGCTGAGCCAGCGGGAGCGGGAGCTCCAGCAGAAGGAGACAGAAGTTCAGTCGGTAAAGCGAGGGCTGTCCGATGCTCGGGGGAAACTCCAGGCTCTGGAACAGCAGCATGATGAGAGCTGCAGACTCAACTCTGAGCTTGAAATAGAGCGGTAAGAAAGAATGCAGAAGTACATGATTTTTATGCTCTTATAAGTGGTCTGATGAAAAATCGTACATTTGAGGAAAATGAAAATCTGTTAAAAAAAAACAAAAAAAACATATCCCCCAGTATATCACCCTATATACACCCCATTTCTAAGTTTGCATTTGATGTTGAGCTCCATTTTTTGCGAAAGAACACGAGTGCATCTCGTTGGATTTGTGCAGAGAGGAGCTGCTGCTGCTCAGAGAGGATGCGGACAAAAAGATCAGGGAGCTGGAGGGCCAATGCCGGGAGCTGCGGGCAGTCATCCAGCAGGTCTCCGAAGACTTCCAGAAGGTCAGTCCTGAACACGAGCTGCACTCAGTTATTACCACTATTCATCCATTAATAACACTGGGGAACAATTTGAAAAAAAATTTCTGTTGAGTTAGATTTTTATGCTGATTAAAACTAAAATTGGCATGCTGATTCCAAAATTGCAGTCAGTTTTTTTCTAGCACGTCAAGTTTTTTCTCCACAGCTTACCCTCCAGATAAGCAAAATTCCACTGATTAGCTGTAGTAAGACTTGCCAGCTGATTACGATTGGACTCATCTACAGCTACGTGGCAACTTGTTTGTGCAGTCACAATTGAGACAGTGCGGTGAGAGGTGTGTGCAGCTCCCAATAGGTCAGTACTATCACACACATATCTGTTAAGTACAGTATTTTTTATATTTGTTAAGTAAACGGGGATCCTATAGTTCAAAAACTTGACGTGATAGAGAAAAACTGAGATCAGTTTTGGATTCCGCACCCAAAAATTAGTTAAAAACAGCTGTCAGACCTAACTCAACAAAAATTGTGTTCCCCAGTGTAATTTGTCAAGGCAGTTGTCTGTGAATCAAGTGAGTGTGCGAAATGTTTCTTGTTCAGTCACAGAGCATGGTGTCGACTTTAGAGAGGTCCCTCCAGGAATTGCAGACTGAGCACGACGCCCTGAAGTTGCAACAGCAAAAGGTTGGAACATAATCAAACCGGGCCTTCTCCATCCACATGGTGTATGGTCTAAAAATGCAGTATGTACTATTTGGCAACAGCCTAGGATTGCCCACCACATTGTGAATGACTCAGGGAACAGTACAACAAAAAATCAAATACATGACAACTAACAGAACACACAGGATAGTCCTAAACTTAGCTGTAGTTTGACATTGTTCCACTTAGCTTCACCTTTATCCAGAATTTTGCCATCTGTGGGGTAGAAATATTTAATAGTAATTGTTGTGATTATCCTTTCAATATCCATTGCTAGTTTCCTCTGTTTTACATTAGCAAGGTGAGCATCACTATCCTAGTTTACCGGGCAGTAGGAAATGCAGTAGATCAGGGTCACAGTTCAATTAAACTAATTCAAACAGTCTGCTGTGCTTGTAGACTGTGAGTTTGAATTTGTGACCAATTTCCCACATTTTAACTATAGTTAAAATTGACTTCCCTAGTACAAGTGTGTACAACAATGTGTACAACAGTAAGCAGTCAAGAAGAACAATGTTAACACTTTTTAAAATTGAGTCAAGACTGTTTCACATCTTCCTTTGACGTCGCCAGGCTGCTGTAACGGAGGAGGACAAGGAGCGCTTGTTGGTGGACCTTCAGAAGAAAGTGACCTCTCTGGAGAGACGGCTGCAGGGGAACCTGAGCCAGGACGAGCATCTACAGGAGCTTCTGCAGGAGGTGAAGAACCTGGAGGGCAGGGCTTACTTTAGGCCAGTGTTGGCTGGAGCCTACGTCCTCATTTTATGTGTTAAAAGATTCCTTCCACTCTGTCATTTATATAAGATGAACCCTTGTAGAAAACTTTCCACTCAATAATGTATATACAACAGTATGTACAAATGAATGAATAACTTTCTTTCATTCAGTCATTTATGGGTCTGAGACCAATTATCCGTTTATCAACAATTACCATTAAATAAAAGGGAATTAAATGGATTAAATGCAGGATAAAGTCAAAGCAAAAATTTTAATTTTAAAGGCCCCATCTGTCATTTTGTTTCACCATATAAATTTCAGGCACTGCTGTGTTTGCAAACAGTATTGATGTAAACAAACATTTAAAATAATCAGATAATATATAGATAGAATATATAAGCTATAGAATCTTTTTTCCATTTGATCATTTTGTAGTCTTAAAACTACAAAATGAATAAAAATTTTTGTAGCGTTAAAACTAATAGATTTCATCTTAAGCTTACCGTTACATGTATTTCATTATGACTATGGCCTGCCCCTGTTCTGGGGAATGATATTCAGACATTGTATTGAAATGCTGGGAAAGATATAGAAGCCAAAACCGCCTATTTATCAGTGCAGCTGTTGCCTTTTCCAGAAGTCCAGCCTGGAGCAAAGTCTGGAAGAGACCAGAGCAGAGCTGCTGGCGGTTCGGACAAACCATGCTGATACTGTCAACTCTCTGGAGGCACAGGTAAACCAGCACATCTGTTCACTAAACCCTGACCTATGATAATGACCCTGCATCTAATATCTATTATTGTTTGCCACCAAATATGAAAACCCATGATTATAAATGAATATAAATTCTGTGGATTAAGTAGAATGATGACTGCTGAGATAGTTACTCATTGTGCTAAATTAGCAAGCAGGTCACTAAAACAACAGGTGATGCTGTTGCAGCTTTCAGGTATAAAGAGCCTATGACAAAGCCTCTGCAGGAAAAACAATGTGTGGCTTTCCCCAACTTTCAAAGGCTAAGTTGTCAAAGAAAAAAAAACTGTGCCCCTCCGGCTGTATCTCTCCTGTCTGACCTCAGGTATCCAAAATGAGTTGCAGCATCACTGAGCTGCAGACCCTCCTCCGACACAAAGACGACTCCTCCAGAGCCTACAGACAGAGAACGGACACACAAGTAAGCAAAGACATGCAGTTCTGCAAGAATAACAGATAATGAAGCATTAATGTTTCTCTCCATGCGCTTGATTGATGGGCTGCTCTGAATTATTTAGCGCAACAGGTTTTTTTTTTTATGCCTCATATACATGTACATTGTTTGGATAATTATGTCGTGTGGACCATAAACAGAAAACTCAGGGTCAGGGTTTCAAGTTGCTTAAAGCTGCATTAATCAACTTTTGACCAATAGGGGGCAGAAAAACACCAAAACTGACAGCCACCAAATATCACCTGCATCTTAAGAGTCATGTGATTCATTTGATTCCCTTTTGAAGCATTGTTGATTAACAAAATCACATGGTTGCAGGGACCGAGGAAGCATACGGTAAAGACAAGGGCTAACTTTGATATATCTGGTTCCTCACCTCAATGGGAAACTGGATTTCAGTTGCTGATGATGTTGCTCACAGTGTGATGTGAAGTCCGGTCACTCTGTTTCAGATAGCTAATCTGGAGCAGCGAGTCCTAGAGAGTGGTGAGAGACTGAAGAGTACAGAGCAGCAGGTCACAGAGAAACAGCAGTGCATGGATAAACTGGTGAGTGCCACAACAATCAAGAACACAAATTGAGTCTTTTTCTTTTAAGCTCTTTGCTATATCAATTATTGGACAGTGATCAAGCTTATTAATAAAAAGGAAATGCATATTTTTAATTACAAATTCACACAAGTACAGTTCATGAACTAACCCTGCTCCTGCTCCACATGTCATTACTCAGCAAATGGCCGAACAAAATTCAAAATATATGAAAAATATGAAACCACAGTTTGTAGGACTTGATTCTTTACTTTGGTGCCATCTGGTGGTCGTATCAGTAATGACACTGTGGCAGACACCACGCATGTACACTCTACTGTATGTCATGATTATTGTTTATGAAAACGACTGCCTCACTTTTGCTGAAGATCAGTTGTGTGAGTGTGCAGTCACAATATATATTAATTGATACAATAAGCTTGATCCACAACGTGTAACCCATTTGTAACATTAAAGCAATTAAAAGAAAGATATGTTGCTACATAAAACCTGACACTGTCCATGCTCACAGGAAGAAAATGCTGATTTGTGTGCATATGCTTAACTGTGCGTTTGTGTGTGTGTGTGTGTGTGTGTGTGTGTGTGTGTGTGTGTGTGTGTGTGTGTGTGTGTGTGTGTGTGTGTGTGTGTGTGTGTGTGTGTGTGTGTGTGTGTGTGTGTGTGTGTGTGTGTGTGTTCAGCAAGGAGAGTGGAGTGCAGAGAAGGCCTTTCTGGACCAGCAGGTATGTTTGTTGCAGCAGCAGAGTCAGGAGAGGGCCAGCCGGCTGGAGGAGAGCATCGCCTCTTTACAGACAGAAAGACAGACGCTGCAGGACAGGGTGGTATGTTCCGCTTCTCATTTTCTACTTTTCAAAGATTTATTTGTGATCTATAACACTATGCATTAGCCCTGCTGCTACACTGAAAGAGTGGGTTAAGGGGTTCGTTGTTGATATAAATGTATACATTTCTTGCAGTGAAGAGAGAGTGCCGTTTGCTCTGTGTTGACTGATGCTTTCCCCTCCCTGTTCCTGTGTGCTAGGCTGATCTGGACAAGCAGAGGGGCGAGGCGAACTCCACTCTGAGGCAGCAGACTGAAGAGCTGGAGCAGTGCAGGGTTAGAACAACTACTACACAGTCGCACAATTTGGCATTTGATTGACTTTTAAAAGCTGAGATTTCATATTCTCTGCTGATATTCAGTGTTTTTAAATAAGAAGAAATGTATTCCAACTATTCCAACATTCTGTAAATGTATGAAGAAATAATGAGACACTAAATACATGACCTTACACATTTTGTCCAGTTGTAGTGTTATAATAATGTGACACAGCTTCACTGACAGCCATATTACAAAGCCCAAAGCTAAATACTTGGTACTAAACATTCAAACAAGGAAAGCAGAGTGTATCTGTAGTCCTCACTCTTGTCTTGGTCTTGGTATGTTCCCTTTAGGCGGAGCTGAACAGCCGGCAGACCGTGAGCACGGAAATTGCCAAAGCTCTAGAAGAAACCAGACGTCAGAAGGAGGAGCTGCAAACCCAGGTCTGTGGACAGACGTGCATCCGGCAATATTCACAATTCTAGAAAGGCAACAGCTAAAACATGGTCCCCCACGGCTCCCTCTGGACCAGTCACAAACGCTTGTGTTCATTGAGTAGCGGGTTAGTGGTACTTTTGCTTGTTGTCAGGTCGGAGAGCTGACCACGTCTCTACGGACGTCACAGCAGGAACTGTCCGCTGTGACTGAGAAGCTAGCACTGAGAGAGGAAGACATGAAAACACTCCAGAACGGTACGTACACAGACGCTGCAAAGATATTGCCACCCGAATTTCCCGTGCTTCCGCTTCCTAATCAGGAGTTTAAGTTCTTTAAGACTAAAAATCAGCTCACCATTTTATTACAAGTCAGGTGTGTCCATACACTGTGCTTCAATGCTGTACGGAGAGATATGATGAAATATAATTATATATATTGAATTTATTTAAGATGCGTGTCTGTTTGAGGCCTTTTTGGAGAGATTCCATATAAATATGCATGTGTACTCTTTATTCTAAGTATAGAAATAGAAGGGAGAGTGTGTCTCTCAGGAGAGAGATTTAACATTACACGATGGTCTCAATGTTGTCTCAAAGGCTTTTCCACCCATATTGGTGAAGCTACTTATACCGGCTATTAGCGGCTTTGATCTAAAAAATAGTGGTACTGACATTTGAAAATCCATGTGGGTCAAACGCCAGGGAGTAGCCGAAATAATGAAAACACCTCATAGAAACGGGCTGTCAGTATAAAAGAGCTCTTTTGGATTGTGATTTATTTATTTTTTCTTCAAATAAACACAATTTTCGGCATGAAAACAATCAAATGTGTGTGTGTTGCAGAGGTGCAGTGTCGGCAGGCATCACTGGTCCAGCTGCAGGAGGAGGTGGAGCAACAGCGAGTCCAGCTGGAGCAGATGGAGCAGGACAAAGACTCTCAGCTGAGCAGCCTGAGGGAGGAGCTGCTCAGCCAGACGCAGCAGCTAGATAGCTGCCAAGCGCGGGTTAGCACCGACACACAAAGTCAGAAATAACCACATGCTCACATGCTCTTATATGGTACATACAGTATTGATGCAGCGAGTCAAAGTGGTAAGTGGTTTGGGATTTGAAGTCCAACCAAATGTATAAGTTTAATTATTAATGGTCATTGTGGTTTGGTATGTTTTGATCCAGATCTCCTACCTGGAGGTGGAGGTGGAAACCCTGACGGAACAGCTTCACAGCCCTGAAGTGTGTGAGGAGGATCAGAACGGCAGTGTGACGGTGGACGATCTGGATCACATTCAGAAGGTCAACAGAGAGCTGGAGCAGCAGCTCAGCGACAAGAGCAGGGTCAGCTACCTGTTTATTATACTCCTGTTCTGTTATTCCTCTAGCTTTTAATGAAATGTCCATATGAGCTCCAGGCAGATACACATAAAATACACTGACGTTGTTTTGCAGACCATCAAGCAGCTGCAGCAGAGACTGGCAGAACTGAAGAGGACGCTGCAGAAGGAACTGGTGAGACACAGTGAATCTGGGTTTTTTTTATAACTGGGCAAAAGCAAAACAAAATTGGTCGCTTTTAGCAGTGGAGCCCCCTCACTGGTGACTGAGAGCTTTGTTGTCAGCTCAGCTGTGATTCACAGTACGTTTCCTCCTCCTTAAAAGCTTATTAAAACGCAGCGAAAGCCACAGAAACAATCATGATCTGATAACTCAGAGGTAAATTATAGGCTGCTTAGCTGTTAACCGTATGTGCAGTGCTTCTACAGGCTAGTTTGAACGGTGATGCGTTCACCGACTGTTGCATGCAAGTGTCTATGAATGGTGACGGCGGATCTTTGAACTGAAGTGTTTTGAATCGGCAAAGTGATTAGTGCTTTCCACCTCTAATCTGGAGGCTGTCATCCTGACTTTTTTTTCTTTTCTGGTTTCGGCTTAATGTCAAGCCGAAGCTGCTGTGAATGCAGATTCTCATTAAGTCCAGTCGTACAAGCTGATGTAATTCCAACAAATACAGCTTAAAAGTTGCACATGACTCCTTGGCATGAGGAATTGATCTGACAAGTGAAAAAAGTGCAGGAACTGCATGATATTTAACGGCACCCAATTTACTTTTAACTTATTGATAACGTGTTATTATTGTAGGCACAATATAGATTCATCTTAATTTAGATAAATCTTAATTTTTAAACAAGATGTTATAATTTCCCGGATAGCCTTTTTCCATCTGCGAAGGGAAGTCTTTTGTCAGTGCTTTGGTCACATCACACACTGACCACTGCAATGCAATCTCAGTATGCATCCCCAACAAACGTATTCACCAACTTCTAACTCATCCAGAACCCTGCAGCACGTTCAAAGTCCACTGAACATGTCACATGCTGATTCTATTACACTGGCTCCCTGTGTCACAACGGATTAACTTTTAAAATCTTGTTATTAACATTTAAAGCTCCTCATAATCTGCCCCCCTGCTTATCTCGCAGACCTCCTCCAGACTTACACTCCCTCTCCGCTCCTTGCGGTCTTCATCAGCAGGTCTACTGGCACGAACAGCCAATCAACCACAGCCTTCTCCTCTGCTGCACCCAAATGTTTGAACTCCCTTCCCCCCTCACATCCACATACTGGATTCCAATTACAGAATTCAAAACTGCTCTTAAAACCCATTTTACTAAACTAGCTACAATATCGATATTTTTTGAATATTATATATATACGTTTCCTTCTTTGTGCTCTGTAGAAGCTGAAGCCTGAGCCGGAAGCTGAAGGGAAGGAGAAGTTGCCCGAAAGCCGAGCGGAAAAACAAGAGAGGGTTTGTTCGGACCCGCCTCCAGCATCCACCCCGAGCCCCCCGACCCCCAACACCACGGTGACCAACACCTCAGACCTCAACGACTCACGAGAAATCAACTTTGAGTATCTCAAACATGTCGTCCTCAAGTTTATGTCATCCAGAGAGGCCGAGGTAAGTCCTCCGTGCTCGTTATTGAAAATCCCTTTGATTCAACACCTCTGTAGGCTAAAAGAAGTACACAAAGTTTTTGTGTGAAAGCACTGTAGGTCTGCCAGGACTAAAATGACCCTGACTGTGACGAACCCAGTCTGAATCCGTGCGTCTTGCTCTGTCAGGCATTCCAGCTAATACGAGCTGTATCCGTGCTGCTGAACTTCACTCGCGAGGAAGAGGACATGTTGAAACAAACTCTGGAGTACAAGGTTGGTGTTTCATTGACTTGAGTCACTGTGTTCAGTCTTAAGCCTCAAACACTTTATTTCAAAACAGGCCATTGCTTTAGACATCTTGTATATGTCAGAAGATTAAAAGGCTACTAAAGCTTTGTCTCTTGAATATTTGTGTTAATATAATTTTCACCAAAGTTAAGGGCCAATTTACTAAGATTTTCAACAACAGAATTTTTTTCTTTTTAGATTTCATTGGCATATTTTGGCAGCCTTAAGGTCTTGCAGGTTGCGCTGGTGGACGTCCTCTGTTATAACGCCTCACAGTGTTACATCACATATAATAGAATTTATACTCTTGTCCATGTCCATCTCTCACATTCCCTTGACCCACCTTCTAGGACCACCAAGGATAAGAACATGAAAATGTTCTTGTACTGGGCCCAATGTCTCTTTTTAGAATGAAGTGACCCCCATATGTCTGACTGTAATCTAACCTGGTGACTGGTATGTTTTGTGTTCTAGATGTCGTGGTTTGGATCCAAGCCTTCTCCAAAGGGTACCATTCGGCCTTCAGTCTCAGGCACTTCGACTCACTGGAGCTGATGAGCAGCAGAAAGAGCTGAGGCGATGGAGAGAAAGGACCTAAAGGACCACCTCCGAGAGGAAGAAGCCCTTCCTCTGTGGCTCCCATCACTAAGCTGGACTCTAGCTTTAAACTTTGAACAGCCTCCCACTGTTTTCTCTGGCTCTGTGTGGGAAGGACTGTTGTTTTCTGCTCTGTGGGGACAAAGAAGGGCTGCACAGTATGTGTGAGGGATAAAGGCCTATTCATAATCAGTTGATTTTAAAATGACATTATTTTCTTGTCAATGATTAAGGCAGATGGACTTTTGACCAAATGTTATTGAGAGTAAAATGATGGTAAGACACATCATTCACACTGGAGTTTTAAAGTGACGACGTACGACACAGATCTGATGCTTGTCTATGAAAACAGCAAAAAGTGAGCTAGCATGTAAGAAAACGAGACACGGCATCAGAAAGAAATAACAGACTGACTTGACTGTTATTTTAGGAACTGCCTCATTTCTACCGTGACTCCAACTGCACAAGTCACATGTTTTTGTTGCAGCAAAAAGAAATGTGACTCGATGTCACTGTCGTCACTGGACAAATGGTGCAGCCTTTGATGGCTGAAGGACCTTTTAGCCTGTCACTTGGCTAATCTTTCATTTTAAATCAGAGGGCTTCTTAGTGGAAATATGTCATTGAATTAAGCTGATTTAGTTTCAGTGAGTTTATTTAAAAGTACCTGCCAAATGGACATAAATAGTTCACATTCGTGTCAAAGGATCTAAATGTGTCTACATGTCGAGTTTGAAGCCCTTTTTCTGAATTTGTCATAAATTCAAAAACAGTCATCAACCGTTTTCTAGAAATGAAGAATGATAGAAATATCAGTAAATTTGTTGTCTTAATCTGTTGAAATATTCATGATAGCAGTGAAAGGGATATGCATCTACTATGTTTTGATGGAATGCAATTAGTATAAGTACAACTACTTTACAAAGCTCCAAAATCAAGGGAATCCAGGCTGGGATTTTTGTCCAATACACCCCTTGAGTTCCAGAATCTTCTTGAGAAATGAGAATACTGACATTGAATGGGTATCAGAACTGCTTGGCCAATGGATTGTTACTATTACTATGGACTGAGCCTTCCAGCAGACTTTGCGCTCAAATCCTCCCGCCGTCACCTGGATTGGCAGACCCTCCTCTAACCATGGCCCTAACCTAAACCACCTATAAGCTGAAACATTTGACTAGTAGAGTCTGCTGTTGGATCGTATATATGTAGCTTGGAAGTGCTGCCTTGGAGGCTCAGGTCAGGGTAAAAAGAAAAAGTCTATTTTCAATTGCTGCTACTGGATGAACAACAATGGCTGATACAATATGCACATAGACTGTTTTAGGTCCTTTAACACCAATAGGAATGATTTTAGACTATAGTGGTCCATTTGGATAATAACAATGTGATTCAAATAAGTGAATGCTATGTAAATGATGACTGGAGGACATGCTCTACCTTTACCTGCCTTTGTTAATGTAAATGAAAGTACATTCCACATGTCTATTTATATATAGAAATATGTGCATACTGTATGCATTGAGAACTTTATAAATCAGTGGATGTAAATGGTTTGATGTGATCAGTTTGCAGTATTTATCATCATCATTATAGACCAGAGCCTGTCTGGACTCTGCTCGTCTCAGTCCCACTGCCCGTCACTATCCTTCCTCAGTGTGATGTCAGTCACAACATGATGAGGGTTATTTTTACATCAGCGGGAAGCCCAGGGAATCTGCATGTCTGTGGTTAAAATCCCTAAAGCAGTCAATCTTTTACAATTGTCTTTGTTTCTAAAGGCCGGACGATCCTGCATTTGCGTTCATTACAGTAATATGCAAACTATATGAAGCGGAAATACGCCAGGGTGCTGTCTGCAGAGGATTATATGTCGCAGAAAACTGTATTTTAGGTCAGGTTGTTGTTTTTTTTCTGGTGTTTTGAAGTTGTATCTCCCCTGAATACATAATTTGTACAGTGAGAGTCAAGAGTACATCTTTGAATGCCCAACTGTCGTCATCTTGTGTCACCAATGACAGGTAGCAGACTGATGTAGTCACCCCAGACTCTGCGGGGTAATCTACCGTCTCCATGAGAATCAAAATAAACAATGAATGCACTTTTTAACCTGATTGATTCTGCTGTGTTAAACCCTGAAACACAACTGTACAATCACTACAGCTTTTCTGTCTTTTGCTTTTCATGATTTAACAGTCGCTGTCACTACAAAGATTTTCTTTCCCACATTAATAATAAATCTGAAATGATAAAACCACGTCTTCTGGCTCCAAATCCTGCATATTTGGTGGAAAAATCAATTTTCCCTGGATTTTTTCTTATGTTCTGTTATACACAGTGCAAATGCTAATATTGAAATTTTATTTATTTTCTACTTCCTTTATACATACTTTTATCAATATATATATTCATACTTTTTTCTTTCTATGGTTTTGGAAATAGCCTATTTTATGTTTTTTATCTGTTTGTGTGAAAACAATTGCAAAATGTGGAGAATATACAACTTACTTACACACGTACTTTTAATTTTCCATCAGAAACGGGTTAATTTCCTCAGGGATTATGAAATGTTCTCTTTTGATTTTCGTGGTTCGGTTGCTTGGCCAGCGCTGCGCCCGCCAGTGGCGCTGTTCGCGGGATGTCCAGGTGAAATCTAAACTGACGAAGAAGAAATTCTCCGGAAACTAGTTATTATCTTGGCACGCGGTACATTCAGCCTTTCCAGGGTGGATCGAGGGTGAGGATGGTGAGGACCCGATACTCGTATATCAATTATGATTTTTCTTTTCACGTTTATCTCAACTACACCCCCATAAACATTTGTTATACGTACACATACGCTTGTCATGTAGTTCTTGTATCCGCTGATAAGTAGGCTGTTACCGGAATGGAATAATTATTACATTATGGAGCGACCTTGCTAAGTTAACTGTGGCACTGACAATATGGCAGGCTAGTGAGAGCCTGCTAGTTAATATTTCTGTATAATAACAGAAAACGTGCAGCCGATGTGTCTTTGTACATACTTGTAGCAGATAGGTTGATTAACGTTAATGTAAAGAATTAAAAATTATTGGTCTGCTAACCTGAACTAGCTGTGTTAGCTTGGCTAACTCGCGTCTGGCATAAGAGCCGAGGCTTGTGCAGATGCCGTCTTCGAGACTTGATATGGAGCTGTCGCTAAATGTTTGTTTCTACTGTCACTGTCTAGGCCAAACTCAAGGCAAGAGATCTGCGGGGTAAGAAGAAGGAAGAGCTGCTCAAGCAGTTGGACGACCTGAAAAATGAACTGTCCCAGCTCCGTGTGGCCAAGGTTACCAAAGCAGCTGCTTCCAAGCTCTCCAAGATGTACGTAACGTTACAGTATGGAAATGATTTAGCAGCACTCAGGCACACTGTCGTTTGGGACTTTCCCTCTTCGGTTCTCTGGTCGAAGATGATATTTGTTGAGCTGATGTTTTGCTGAAGCATTCAACACTGCTTACCAAAAGACTGAGACTTGAGATGACAGGAATGAAGAAGCTTTTGTAATATTGTGCCACCCAATTGCGTGTGTGAGCAACACATAAGAAACACCTCTCAGGGCAATACAGTACACTATCATAACTGACTATGAATTTAAAAATGTCTGTACTGTTGATTCAACTCCTCTGAACATTAGAAACTATTGCAGGAACATTGTGTTGGATTGTACTACATTGCACAGGGGTTGTTTTTTTAAGTATAGATGAATATTATACGTTTCCTTCTTTGTGCTCTGTAGAAGTTGAAGTTGCCCGAAAGCAGAAGAGCAGAAAAAACAAGAGGGGTTTGTCCAGACCTACCTCCTGCATCCACCCCAAGCTCCCCGACCTCCAACACCTCAGATCTCAACGACTCACGAGAAATATACATTTGAGCATCCCAAATATGTTGTACAACTCCAAACTCTGGAGTACAAGGTTGGTGTTTCATTGACAGTCAAGCACTTTATTTCAAATCAGACCATTGCTGTAGACATCCTGTATGTGTCAGGAGATTAAAAGGCTACGAAAGCTTTTGTTTCTTGAATATTTGTCAATATAATTTTCACCAAAGTTAAGGGTGTTACTGTGATCAGAGTGGGGAAAAGTGTCAATTTTAGACAATCATGGGACACTGACTAAAATCAAGTATAGAACCTGAAGAGAATCAGTTGGTCAAGATCTTTTCAACTTAGGCCCTGTTTACACCTGGTATTAATATCCGTCCTGGGTGATCTGATCTCAAGTGGACAGCTGCGAGTTAAACATCTGCGCATGAACATGAGTTGTGTACAACTGTCACATCTTACTTTACCATTTGTTCTTTACAGCCATGTTGATGGCAAATCCATCGCCAGAGTCCTGACTGCAATCGACCAGACACAGAAGGAGAACCTGAGGAAGTTCTACAAGGTGAGAGCAACCAGCTACCTTGGATTGTACAGCTCCTCACTGAGCACGCACAAAGACATGTCTGCATTTTCTTCTTTGGTTCTCTGGTCGAAGATGATATTTGTTGAGCTGATGTTTTGCTGAAGCATTCAACACTGCTTACCAAAAGACTGAGACTTGATGACCCAAATGTTCCTCATATCAAATGACAGTTTACATGGACTACAATAATTCTAATTAAGACATTATGGCTTTTCACTGGGGTTTGGTCATTTAAACTATTGAAGTAATGTTCTTATTGTCGACAGACTATATAGTAGTTTTAATTTGTACAAGAAAATAACCCTGCATGGATAATATTATTTATATATAAATAAATCTAAAAATAAATTCTGTTGTCGAAACCCTCAGTAAATTGGCAACCATGATACGCATCAGTTCTTCATTGTAGTTGATTTAGGTGATGCACATCATGGTTACCAATTTACTGAGGGTTTTGACAACAGAATTTATTTTTAGATTTTATTGGTCATTTTGGCACGACAACCTCAACAGTTCAGCTTATTCACTGCCTTATGGTGTTGTGCAGGTGGACGTCCTCTGTTTATAACTCAGTGTAATATCACATAATGGAATATATACTCTTGGTATCTCCATTTCTCACATTCCCTTGACCACCTTCTAGGACCACCTAGGATAAGAACATGAAAATGTTCTTGTATTGGGCCCAATGTCTCCATAGAATGAAATGACCCCCATATGGTTTACTGTAACTGAACCTGGTGATGTTTTGTGTTCTAGATGTCCTGGCTTTGGATCCTAGCCTTCTCCAAAGGGTACCATCCGGCCTTCGACTCACTGGAGCTGATGAGCAGCAGAAAGAGCCGAGGCGATGGAGAGAAAGGAATAAGAGGAAGAAGCCCTTCCTCTCAATTGCTGCTACTGGAGGAACAAAAATGGCTGCCACAGCTGATACAATATGCACACAGACTGTTTTTAGGTCCTTTAACACCAATATGAATGATTTTAGACTATAGTGGTCCATTTGGATAATAACAATGTGATTAAAATAAGTGAATGCTATGTAAATGATGACTATAGGGCATGCTCTACCTTTACCTGCCTTTGTTAATGTAAATGAAAGTACATTCCACATGTCTATTTATATATAGAAATATGTGCATACTGTATGCATTGAGAACTTAATAAATCAGTGTATGTAAATGGTTTGATGTGATCAGTTTGCAGTATTTATCATCATTATAGACCAGAGCCCGTATGTTTCTGATTCTGCTCGTCTCAGTCCCACTGCCCGTCACTATTCTTCCTCAGTGTGATGTCAGTCACAACATGAGGGTTATTTTTACATCAGCGGGAAGACCAGGGAATCTGCATGCCTGTGGTTAAAATCCTCAAAGCAGTCAGTCTTTTACAATTGTCTTTGTTTCTAAAGGCCGGACGATTCTGCATTTGTGTTCATTACAGTAATATGCAAACTATATGAAGCGGAAATACACCAGGGTGCTGTCTGCAGAGGATTATCTGTTGCAGATGACAGGTAGCAGACTGATGTAGTCACCCCAGACTCTGCAGGGTAATCTACTGTCTCCATGAGAATCAAAATAAACAACGAATGCACTTTTTAACCTGATTGATTCTGCTACAAAGATTTTCTTTCCCACATATATTAATATATCTGAAATGATAAAACCACGTCTTCCCTGAATTTTGTCCTGTGTCGCACATAGTTCAAATGCTAATATTAAAAATACTGAATTTAATTCATTCTTGTACTGCGTTTATTCATACTTTTATCAATAAATGTTTTCTTGATATTATTTTGGAAATTTTCAATTTTTGTGTTTGTTACTAATATACTGTATAAATGTCTATATATATATATATATATATATATATGTATGTATAATAGCCTATTTTTTCTTTCAGTTTGGGTGAAAATGAATTTCAAAATGTAGAATATATAAAATATACCATGTGCTGACATTTTCTCATGTTTCTCCAACGCGTCGCCCGCCAGTGGCGCTGTTTGCAGGATGTCCAAAGTGAAACCCAAACCGACGAAGAAGAAATTTTCCGGAAACTACTTTTTGTGAGCACGCGGTGCGTCCGGCCTTTCCAACAGGGCAGCGAGAGGGAACATGGTGAGGATCTGATTCTCCTCTGTCAATTATGATTTCTTTCACGCGTATCCCGACTAAACCCTCATAAATGTGGGCTATACGTACACATAAGCTCCTCGGGTAGTTGTTCATGCGTGTGTTGATGAGTAGGCTACTACCAGAATTGAATAAAACGTTATATTATGGTGCGTCGTCACCGACAGACGCCGTCAAGCGTAGTTGCTAACCGTAAGCTAATGGCAGGCAAGCGATAGCCTGCTAGCTATTACTGCCGTATAATAACAGAACATGTAGCCGATGTGTCTGTGTAAAAACTGGTAGCAGATTGAATAATGTAAAAGCGTAACGTTATTAGTCTGCTAACCATAACTAGCAGTGTTAGCTTGGCTGACTCGTGTCGGGAATACGAGCTCTTAGCCGATCTGAGACTTCTCGTATATATGCCGTCTTTGAGACTAATATGTTGCTGTCACTAACAAATGTTTGTTTTTGTTTGTTGCTTCTGTCGCTGTTTAGGCCAAGATCAAGGCAAGAGATCTGCGGGGTAAGAAGAAGGAAGAGCTGCTCAAGCAGTTGGACGACCTGAAAAATGAACTGTCCCAGCTCCGTGTGGCCAAGGTTACCGGTGGAGCTGCTTCCAAGCTCTCCAAGATGTAAGTACTGCATTATAAAGATTTGACAGCACTCAGGCACACTTTCCTACTAGTGGACCAGGCTGGCCCAGATTTGGCATGACTGTTGCCTGGCTTTAAGGGGACCACAGCCTGACTCAGGGGAGACAGGAGGCCAGGGGCATCATTGATTTGCTGTCTGCCGATGGCCTAAACGCCCTGCACTGTGATCAATTCAGGTCAAAAATAAGACTTATGGATGTTAATGTTGTGTATTCAGTAATGTTACTACTTTCAGATATGTCTGGTTAGCTAAGCCATTGTTGCTAATAGGTTTATATTATCCAGAACCAGGATACGGAAGAAAAATGTCCAATTGGCAGTGTATAAAAATGTATGTCTCTCAGATCTGCAGATTAAGGACAGTGTTTTGGGCACCTCCTTTCCTTAAATGATTTAACATGAATCATGTACAACTGTATTTGCAGACACTAATTTGTCACTAAACTAAAATCTGGAGTATAAAAAACAGCGTCTGACTTTGTCGCTTCGTTCCTTACAGCCGCGTTGTCCGCAAATCCATCGCCAGAGTCCTGACTGTAATCAACCAGACACAGAAGGAGAACCTGAGGAAGTTCTACAAGGTGAGTACATGATCACAGCTCCTCACTGAGCACGCCCAAAGACGTGCCCGCTTCGGACCTCTCCCTCTTCGGTTCTCTGGTCGAAGATGATATTTGTTGAGCTGATGTTTTGCTGAAGCATTCAACACTGCTTACCAAAAGACTGAGACTTGAGATGACACGAATGTTCCTCATATCCACTGACAGTTTACATGGACTGTGATAATTCTTATTAAGATGGGTAATGATTTGACTGTGCACTGGGGTTTGGTAATTTAAACTATTGCAGTGAGGTGTCAAGTCGCCACCCTTTTTTGTTGTTCTATCATTTACATTGTTACTCAGGAGTAAGAAAATATTTTGTGTCTGCACGAGTAGATTAGGATGACAGATGATGCATAAAGATGGTTTCCAAAGAAAGGAACGCCATTCAGGAAATGGCCACTAGTTGAAATTGGTGTACTTGCAGGTTGTGGTAATGAAACAAAATGGACGAGAGACACGCATCTCCCCAAATGTCTTTGTCAAGTTATGCTAAGCAGATTGTTTTTGATAAACTGTCAGCAGCCTGTAATCAAAGTGCTGCAGCATCCCTGTTCAGTCTGTGTAGACGCACTGAACATGATGGTGTTGTCTGCTGCATTACATGTCCTGAATGTTTTTCCAGCATTAAATGTAGCAATAGCAGATCATTGAAAAAACATTGACATGTAATTCTTTAGTTTGTGGTCACCGCTTGGGAAAACAAAATGCACAATTACTAGTAGTATAACATACTGAAGTCAAGATCAAGAAAGGTTTGGCACTTGACAACAGTTGCAGATTAACATTTTATCTGTCCTCCCACTTTTGTCAGTTCTCATTTCATATAATTTTTTTCAGCTCTACTGAAAGTTAATTTAATTTCTTTCAGGGTAAGAAGTACAAGCCCCTGGATCTGAGACCCAAGAAGACCAGAGCTCTGCGCCGCCGGCTCAACAAGCATGAAGAGAGTCTGCGGACCAAGAAACAGCAGAGGAAAGACCTCCTCTACTCCATCCGCAAATTTGCAGTCAAAGCTTAGAGGCTTTTTCTATTGACAAAATAAAATCTGTGTAAAGGACACATCGTCTTCTGTGTCGTATATTCTCCACAAACATTGTCATGCTTGCACTCTTGGTCACACTCAGATCAACAGGTTTGGCCTGTGAAATGTAGACTGTAGCACCCCCCCCCCCCCCCTTTTTTTTCTTCTTAATTTCAGCTTCTTTGTTTTGACATCAAGTGTTTGAACGAGAAATGGTTTCTTCTCACAGTGCTTGTGGCTTTGGACTCTCTAGATTTGCCCAGAGGGGCCAAGAAATCTCCCGACTGGTTTGTGAATCACTAAATATTTCAACTTGGACCCACTTCACTTCATCCAGACAGAACTACTAGCTTCTTTCATGTTAATGAAGCTGTTTTTTCCCATGATTATCAAACCAGGGACGAGGAGTGAATGTTCGTCTTAATTAAATGTGGGATTTGGGAAAACTAGCTGCTGCCCTCGCATTAACTACAGTGTTACATCCTAAATTATCATTTTTCCTAACCATTTTGTAACTTATCTACTAAAACACTAGCGTGTTTCATTCAGCCCACCACACTTTCACATTCAGTCCAGCTCATGGCAGACACTGAACTCAGACACATGAGCAACTTGCAGGAACATAAACATTCTATAAGGGACATCCAGACTTTCACTGGAGATAAGCCAGTGAACGTTTCCCTGAGCTGGATGTCCTGTTTGGCGGTGGGTCTGTCATGATGGAGCCTCACACCTTTTTGTGCTTCAAGTGGACAACTAAATGAGTAAGAAGGATGTAGCTGACAACTGCAATATGAGAGAATGATGAGTGAAAAGGTGGATAAATATAAAACATTTATGGTATCACAAATTGCAGACATCTATTGTTTCCAGAACCAGATCGAGATTAGATGGTTTGCATTGAGGACAATTTTGACAAAGGATCAGTTCACCTAAATAGATAGTCTTTACTACCCCCCCCCCCCCCCCCCCCCATGCCTCTATCCCAGTACAATGGAGATGAATAGAATTGCATTAGTGGTTCTCAATGTGCTGCGAAAAAAATGATGCTGGCAAAACTCAAGTGCATCATGTTTGTCCAGTTCCAGACCTTCCCTTGTGTAATGCAGGCCACTGTCAGCGTTTGGACGGACCCTGATCCGAGCACGGTGGGCCTTTAGGAATGTCCGGAATGGCAATCACCCTCATTCTAATTACTTTCCCGCCATCACCGTGCTGTCAGCTGCACTGCAGCTGCCTACCCACACAACCTTTAGGGACACTACCCCTCTGCACTGGTGCGCACTCCTCACCATGAGCCTTCAAACTCTCCTCCTCGCGCTCTCGGCGTGTGTCGGCGCGTCCTCCCCGTCTCTCTCCCCGCACCCGAGCTACTCCGCCAAGGAGTCCGGCTGCTTCAAAGTCAACAGCTGCAAATGCATCATGAAGGACGGGAGCGGGGTGATCAACCTGAAAGCCATGGGAGATGAAGACGGTTTCCTGGGGCGTCTGAAGCCTGTGGCGGGTGCGTCCGTGCCAGTCGGCGCGGAGGCCCTCCTGTCCTTCAGCCCCTGCCAGCCCTTCTCACAGCCCGAGGACTCGACGGGAGCCGAGTGCGCCAACGTCGCTGCCTGCCTCACTGTCAGGTAGGTGTGTTCAGAACTTTTGCACGCAGCTGCATACAGCCACACCCTCCCCCCTCCATTTTCACTTCTTCATGTCCCCCTCTATGTAAACTTTTTAGGCATGACCCCTGAGTCTGACCCCTTCCACTACGGCTGCCATGTTACTCCGTTACTTCATTTACTGCACAGTGTATTGAACCCGTTTGAATCCAAACCATCTGACTCTCAGTTCTCACCAGATTCAATGCAATTTATTGCCAATAAATCCCACGAAAAGACCAAAGCCAACAATGTGTTGGTCTCTGTGGCTCCCGGGTCATTGGTTCCTACTGAAGACGTAAATCTTTAAAAAAAAACGGCTCACAAATATGCACTTTCATCCAAACAAAAGCTCAGCAATTTCCTAAAATAGGAGGAAATAGTGCATTTGTTGGGGACTACTTTTAGCGGTGGATTGATGCACACATGGTGCTCTTGTGAGTGTTTTGAGGCAGCAGGACGGTGTGTGTGGGATTGAGTCACATTAAACTAGCGTGTGTGTTCACAGTGAAGGAACATGTCACAGAATGCACTAGAATGCGGGCTTTTGCAGTCAAGGTAGCTCCTCTTCTGACTTTGGGAGTGCATCCGTTTTGTTTTACCCTCAAGCAGAGTGCCCCCCCTTTTCTTTTTTTTTTCTTTTTCTTTTTAATCCTCATAACTCACGTGACCTATTGCTGCAATTTCCACGACAAAGCTCGAGTGAAGTTCAGGGTCATTTGTGTTAAAGTTGAGTGACAATTCATCAGATTCATGTGACACTTATCAATGCTTGTTTTGGAAGTATTCAGATCCTTGACTTGATTAGAAGTACCAATACCAGTTACATGTACATGTCCTGCATTTAAAACTTAAGTCATGTCCAGAAGTGCTGTCAGCTCAATGTGCTTAAAGCACAAACAGTTGGGAACAACTTGTTTAATCTGAAACAATACATTGCATTTTATAAGATTATATAAAGCTGCCCATATAATAACTGTAGCTGTCTAAGTAGTGGAGTAAAAAAAATGATAAGTAACATTAAATGGAAATACTCAATTAAAGTACCCCAGAATTGTACTTAAATACAGTATACTTGTAGTTGGTCGGTGGCCACCAGGGGGTGCCCAAACACACCGGCTGAAAAATGTGAAGCCTTCTGTGCTTTTGGCATATTTGAAGTATTTGAAACTCTCCGTAGTAAAGAAACCATGCCATTCACACACGGAGGCATTAGCAGGTCGTTTTCTTCACTAACTGTCGTTAATTGTTGTGGTGAACATTTTGCACATGAATCCCATATTTGGAAGATGTGTGTGTCTGTCCGTGGGATGCTAGGGTGGCCCCTGGCCCTTACATCAAGCATGTTTGGGAGTATGCAAATGTGTGTTTGGGGGGGGGGGTTGTAATTCAGTATCGGGCCTTTAAGAAACATGCTTTCATCAACACACGTGAGAGTTATTATTAGTAAAGACTGTATCTTCAGACAAATGTTTATATCAGTCCCCTTTAGGCCTCTTTGTTTGTGACATTTTGCCGTGTGGCAGGTATCACGGGCTCAGCAGCCGCTTTATCGGCTATGGAAGACACGAGGGGAACAAATTCCACTACAACAACACCCTGGAGATGCTGTCTGTCTCATACTTTTGTGAGCTGCAACACAAACACTGCATTGAATTCATGTCACCCATCACTTTTGTCACGGTAGCGCGATGACCTGATGGCCAATAATCTTCTTCTTCTCCTGTCCCAGCTCATGACGAGCAGCCGCTGACTGTCGTGCACTACCACTGCGATCCACATCAGCCCACCTCTCTCATCCGGGACCAGAGCCTCGGCACCGAGGAGCCCCTGCAGATCTGGGTGGAGAGCCCCTGTGCGTGTCCAAATGCCTGTGCCATGGGAGATCTGGGTCTAGGCACCATCTTCCTCATCATCCTCTCCCTCAGTGCTGCTGCATACTTCATCCTTGGTAATACTTGGTATTATATTTTAACTTAATAATGCCAATCAAGGAAAGTGTAAAGATTAAGGGAGTACGGCTGTTCTGGACGCCTACAGTCTGCGGACCCCCATGTTTATTACACAGCACCTCAGTGCTGCATGGACTACACTACAGTTTTGACTGTTTTCAGAGTCTCACCAGTAGTGGGGCTAAAAATGTAAGTGAGTAACTTTATTTGTAGAGCAGAACGTCACAGCGCTCCCCAAAAAGAAACAAGGAGAAGGACCTGAATCCAGACAGGAAGAATAAAAACACTCACCTTCAGGATGGCGTCACAGGACAGAATATGCAATCACCAAATTAAAGGCTTCGTCCTCTGGGGGCATGAACAAGCAAAGTGATCGTTTGGCTCAAGGGTGGGCCTGAGGAGCGGCTATGAGACGGTTAAGACGAAGCGGATTCAGCGGGTTCAACGGCAGTCGAGCCTTAAATGCCATTAAACTTGCTGAGCGAGCCCCAGTGGAATTGATGATGCGTTAATGTACAGATTAAGATTTTACATACCGTCATACATCATCAATCAGCTTTTAAGATAATGATACATATTCCCAAAAGTACATAAAATAGTTCAAATAAGCTTCCTCTTAATCAGTTGCAACATTAAAATGCTGCTACACATTAATGCCCCAGTGTTAGTGACCCAATATTACAGTGTATAATGATATGACACTGACAGGCGCCATTCGGCTGCATGAGAAGTACTTTTTACTTTTAATACTTCTTGCTGACAACTCTTTCTATATGACATTTTGAATGCAGGACTCTCACTTCTTTTTTTTATGTAGTATGGCTACTACTTTTACACAAGTAAAGGGTCTGAATATACTTCTTCCACTGCTTTCTGGACAGATTTTGTTGCCAGTGTTTCACAGACGGACAGAGCCACGGACCAGCCCATTGCTTGCCATTCTTAGACCCACCCCCCCCCTTCAAATTCAAACGCTCGCTCTGCCACAAGCAAACCACTGTCAAAAAAAAGTACGGACAGATGGCCCTCCAGCTGCGGGGAAAAAAAACACTCAACCGTCTTAATTCCTTATTTTTATAGTCAAGCCATTTTCTTTTCTGTTTACGAGTCATGTTGATGAGGTTTGGCCTGACTAGCTTGCATGTAATCTGGTATCTATGGAGGTCCATTTATGCCAAGAAAATAACAGAATAGATGAAAATAGGAATTAAGAGATGCTGTATTTTATTTAATTTTTTTACATCCCTAGCTTATCGTTTGTGTTTTTTTCCCTGGTCGGCTACCATTTCTATGCGACTTTCATCTCCCCTCCATTCTGCTGACAGGCTCCTGTGCTCTGAGGCCTTTTCGGAGCAGCAGTGGAGTCCAGATCTCTCCGGAGCACAGCGTGTGGTGTATGATCTGCTATCTCTGCGCCGAGAATCAGCCGGCGAGAAGACACTACGCAGACATGACACGCTGTAAGCGATAAGCAGCTGCACACCTCTGGAGCAACATCTCAGCGAGTCAAGTTTTTTTACCTGAGGGTGCCATGTCCCACGGAGGGCCCCCGGAGGACAGGCTCGCGCTCGGTTAACGTTTACACAGCAATGTATGAACTCAATCAACCACTGATGGATGTCTTTTGGTTTGGTTGTTTTGCATAAAAATCACTTTGTTTGTCCACGTATTTCATTTTTTATATTTAATATTTAAGGTGTTTATTACACATTATGCAAAAAAAGACCTTTGAAAGAGAAAGTGACCCTTTGATTAGACTTTCTCGTAAGAAAACGTACCTTCCACAAATACTTTGACCAACTGACTGATGATCAAATTTGTCCTTGTTTTTTACTTTTCCAGCCGCGGTAACACAGAGGCACACATACATACGTACATAGCAAATGAAAGCAATTCATTGTAAGCACAACAAAATGCCTGAATTTGGTAAAGACCTTCCCGGGTTAAGAACTAGAAAACCAGAGCCCTCAGAGATTACGTTTCTTGAATGAACATCCATACCGGGGCTGCAGCCAGGGTATTTTTAAAAATACTGAGGTCATTAGTCCTGCAGTCGTTTTTTATGGATACAATTGTTTTGTTTTGTTTTGGTTTTTTTGCCTAGTTTGGTTAAAAAAAATACTGGAAGACTTACATTATTGTTATCGTTGCAAAAAATGTGTGCATGGAAGCAAAAAAAACCCAGACCACCGTAATGCAGAGTTGACGGTGAAGCATATTATACATTGTTAATTCTTTAAAATATATGGCATCTGTGACTATTTATTACAAAATCACACAAAAAGAAATCACTGTTCATATAAGGCTGCCGAATCTGACAACATGAGGCTCCAAATTTCCAAGTGAGAGTTGCTGCAGCTGCTGGTCATTACTCAACTTGTTGTTAAATGTCGTGCATTTTTTTTGCATTATTTTGTTTTTGGTTGTTCTCGTGCGTGGCCCAGTCTTGTCTCTGCAGATGCCCCCCTTGTGGGTTTTAGTTTGAAACAAACGCACCGCATCTGTTGTCCTAGCACATCAGTTGTCATCTTTGTTTTCTGAAGAGGCCCAGCAATACATGCATGCTCTTTATTTCCCCGTGCCTTCACACACTGGTGTGGGCTAGTTGTGTGTGGGGCCTCCGTCTGTGGACAGCTGCAGACCTTATCAGCAGAGGCCTGTTTCCCCATCGCTCGCTCCTGTCCTGCCCATGTGGTGGTTGTTCTATCGGGGCAAATTGGCTCCGTCTGTTCTGTGCTCGGAGCGCTCTGCTGTCCTCTATACTCGACTCATATATTGCCTCAGCTGTGCTCAGTCCTGATGTCCTCAGAAGGTGTGCTGTGGAGCGCTGTGTCCTGTGTTAGGCTGGTCTTTGACAGGCGTGTGAAGGGTTTGCATTGTTTAGTCTAAACCTCCGATTCCTGAGCGCCAGCCTCCTCTGCTGAAGTCCTGCAAGGAGCACAGAAACATAACGTGCAGTGATGTAATAGTCAAATCCCTGACCACGTGTTTCTAAGTATGTAGCCATGGACATATCTCTGTTGTAACAGTTTTATCTCCTGATGCTGCACTGTTCAGCATGTACTGTCATGGCATAACAAACGAGTGAAAGTGACTTCAACACAATGGATGTTCAACTGTTTGTCACGGCAAGTACTGCTTTGTCCAGCTTCCACTATAATATTCCCATGAACCTTGTGGCCCTAAGGGCTCCCAGTGGGCTCTCCTGTCCTGACAACAGAGTGTTGCAGGGATGATGTATTTTTGTAGGCAAATGTGGAAGTTAGCATCGCCCTGGAACCTTTAAAATTCACGAGCGGGGTATCAACTGGCGGTATTTTATGTCGCAGAACAAAACGCCGAGATCTCTAAAGACCTTATTTCATCCAACAAAAACCTGTTAAAAACTTTAACCGGAAGGGTAAAAATTGCGAACTCATTTCCGGGTTTTAGGACTCATTCCTGCAGCGCTCTATACACTGGGTCAAATCTTTATTGTCTGGTCCCTATTTGTGGTAATAATCCCAATGTTCATGTCTAAATCTTTACATAACTTACATGAGTTTGACCATATTACGATGTATGTATGAACTTCGAGATTTATGTTGACAGAAATTAATTCGGAGTCGCCTTTCCGTCAGCTTCACGAGTCTAATGTTCACTCTCATTTTTCACCAAATCCCCTGAGATCCCCCATCTCCTTAGCTGCTAAGGGCTCCACTTTGTTCCCCAGCCCGTTGCTAACTTTGTCTGCCTGCCGATTGGTGCTGGGCGGGGAGTGTACAGTGGCAACACCTGACACATTGCAGGCACTGTTTTGATCCAATTTACAGTAAAAAAAAAAAAATATATTGATGAGTGCAGCTTTAACAAAGTGGTGGACTCTTTAAAGTTTATTGGGGGTTCCCTCCTCCATAACATCCCCATGTATACATTGATGCTTCACAGATCTCTTTTTCCCAGAACATCCTGTAACTCCATCCTCTTTGGCTTTTTCTGTTGCTCGGAATGATTCCATGGATATAACAGGCCCCAGTTAGCCCCAGTGGGCATGCCTTTACACTGCAGTTGTTCTAATTGCTTGGGAAAATATTTTTTTGTCCCCCCCTCCCCATCCTCCGACTGACATCACTTCTGAGACTTTCTTTCGGAGCTCTGTTCCAGATTCTGGAGAAGAGGGTGAAAAGCACAGATGTGACGTGGAAGATACTTTCCAAGGAACAGTTCATGAAAGCGATGCAGATGGCTGCTTTCCGAGGGCTCGTCCAACGGCCTCCACGCCCCCCGAACGCCACCACTGCGAACCCGTACCTCATCTCCTCTGTCTCGGCGTCCTGCTCCTCATCATCACAGAGCGAGGAAGGCAGATACAGATGGACTTCTGAAACCTTTGCGGTGACGAGCTGTCCGCGACGGGCCTGCCAGCCGTTGCCAGTTGTGGGAGTTTCTGGGAGGAGAATGTGTTTCAAAGAGACGGTCAGGGATGCAGCTTTGATTTCAGTCACATTTACGCTGCAGATGTCATTTACCGCTTGCCAACAACCCAAACACCACGAGCTGGGACTGGATGATAAATCGAGCATCTGAACAACTGTGTCTGCTTATCACTAGGGGATATCCAAAAGGCAATTACCCAAACTGCAGCAAAAACATACACTGACCTCAATCCAAATAATACAGAAAGAATGCCAAACAGAGAAACTTTCATGTCAATTGGCAATGAAATTAGATTATTTGTTTGAGTCACCACAAATAAGCACAGCTGTTCCTGCCCAAAGCCAGAAGAAGGACTCGTACATGCACGCTGTCTGGATATGATTATGGAGATTTTGCAGGCAGATGGAAGCTGTCGTGTTTGAGTGCGTGTGTGTTGATCAAAAATGCTTTTCAAGTTGTTAGCAGCGTGGGTATGAAAAGTCCATATTAATACCAGACAGACAGACAGACAGAGATGACATTGTCTTTTTTTGTTTATGTCAGAAAAGGGATCTGGTTTTGGTTTTTGGATTGATTAGAACTGCAGCATTTATCAGTACTACGCTGCTTGTCTGTGAGAGACCTTAATATGAAGTGACTCCAATCAGATATTTAGATCAGATTCTTCAAATAAGCACGGATTCCTTTTCAGAATCAGAATCAGAAACTGTTTATTGCCAAGTAGCATACATTACAAGGAATTTGCCGTGGTCTGATGGTAACATATAATCTGACAGACAACAAGCATGTAAAAATCTTGTTATCCACGGTTTTGATTTGAGAGTTTTAGCTTCACATGATGTCTAAATGAAGTCGGTTTTACACCACGACAAGGGTGGGGGGGGGCTGGATGCAAGCACTGATTACACAGTCACTTTGATTAACAGCGTTGGACTGTCAGTTTAAGAAAGTTCCAATCCGAATCCAAAGATAGTCACCTCTCCCGATTCCAACATCGTAAAGGTACAGGGGGAGAGGACACTGTTTGTCCTTACGTTCCAAAATAGACAATCCGACAAACCCACATAGATTGGCAAACCCACATAGATTGGCCAAGCGTGTGGAGGTGTAAAAGGTTACGCGATGCAGCAGGTGGCAGGCTTTACATCCCAAAGCTGGTTTAATCTGAAGAAAGCATTTGCGTGCAAAAAAACCCCAAAACAATGCACACCTACACTAGCATTTTCAGGTTGTTTTCGTAAAAAAAGTCCACAATGAAATGCCATAACAATAAGAAAATGTTTAACTTTCAAACGACACCTTGTTAGGGACGGACAGCCTGGTTTCCCTGCTGAGTCTCAGCTGGTTGAACCACCTTTCATCACCACCCATGCCACGTTTTAATAAAGCCGAACTCATGATTTAGTTGTTCATGTTTAATGTTAATGCATTACATAACATTGACTGTGGCTCATGAATGCTACATGTTAACCAAGGCAAACCGCAACTGAGACATCAAATCACTATTTTATGATCACGAAGTCATCGGACAAAATGGAGATTGAGAGATGGGTGAAGCCGGGAGACCGACATTTCTTTTTAAAAGGCAAATTTTGGGGCTTAAAGTGTGGATTCAAGGCCAAAATGTTGAGGAAAAAATATGTGTTTTCAGATTTAGCTGGCTTAGTGTGACCAAACATTGTCTTGTGGTATCTTCAGCGATAACAAAGGTGTTATTTGCTTTGATAAACAGTGCAGTTTCCATGTTGATGAGCGAGCATGTAAAGTATGAACGTCCAGTATCAGTAGAAGGAAATAAAATCTTAATAATTTGTAACTGATTAAAGCACAATGTTTTTGAGCTTTGAACAAATAGAACAAATGGTGAACCAAGCAACGACCGCAGTTGTGGGATACACGGATATGAACATATGTGATTAATTCACCTGCTGTTTCACTGACTGGATCTCTGCGATGGCACACAGTGGGGGCTCCACCACCCGGGTGGAGGTCAGTCTCAGGTCTGCTCCCAGTCCGGGGCTTTGACGTTGGTTTTGCTCTGCTCTCCAGCCTTCCCTTGAGACTGCTTAGCAGTGTCAGGCTCCCATCTGCCCTTCCTCTGCTCTGTGGCGTCACCCTGCGCGCCACCCTCCCACTGCTGGGCCTCTGCTGGAGGGGACAGCAGAACCCCTGCACTATGACAGGAACAATGATAAGACGATTTCAAATGATCACATGAGCTATATTTACCTCTACGACCAGCAGCGGCAACACTGACAACATTAACGTGAAGATGACAAGAGATTACAGGATATGATGGTAAATTACACAAAATCACAGGATGTGACTCAACACAGAATGAAATGACACGATACAGAATGGCAGGACTCAAAACTACAAAACACTACACAGCACAAAATGACACGAAAAAACTAAATGAAATGTCAAAACGTTCAAATGAAATGAAACAACGCGACTTGAAATTAGTTGACATGATAGGAAATGAACTGACCTGACACAAGATCAATTGACATAACACAATGAAAACAATGCGAAAGTGCCTTAAACCTGCATTCTTTCTAATGGCCAGCAGGGGGCGACTCCACTGGTTGCAAAACTAAGTCAGATTGTCTAGAAGTCTATGAGAAAATGACCCTACTTCTCACTTGATTTATTACCTCAGTAAACATTTTCCTCATGAATTTATGGTCTCAATTGCTAGTTTCAAGTCTTCTTCAATACAGCATGATGTTCGTTTTGAAAATTATCGTCCCATTCAGAGTAAAATAGACAGTAAAGCAGGTATGCCATAGGGTGGGGCTATCTTGTGATTGACAAGTCGCTACCACAGCAGCCTGTCAATCAGGATGGCGGCGTTCGGTTGTACTAAAAGACACTATAGAAGTCGGCTGTTCATTTACAAGCTAACTTTGTTAGCAGCCAGGTGCAGTCAGCCGGTAGCCGGTATAGTTTGGTGTGCATTCAAAACGGTAGTCCACAAGCCAGTGGGTGACGTCACGGTGGCTACGTCCACTTCTTTTATACAGTCCATGGAAATGACACAACTCGAAATAAAATGACACAACAAGAAAAAAAAAAGCAACAACCCGACTTGAAACGACATGACTCAAAATGAAATGAAATGACATGACAATTACATTGAATAACATTAAATGATATGACGGCACAAAATGAGATGGCATGGCTTGAAATGACAAGGAATAAAATGACATAAGACGATGTGACAAGACAGCGTGCGGTCACCTTGCAGGACCAGGGGCTCAGACCCTCTGGAGGAAAGCCCTGTGTCTCCATAGGAACGTGGTCTTGGTGGAAGCAGAGCGAATGCTGTGCCCTCAGACTGAAGGCTCCTCCTCTGCTCGCCGTGGACATACATGCTTTCATCTGCACCACACGCTGCTTGATGCTTCCTCCTCTCATTCATCACACGTCCAACATGTTTTTCTGCAAAGACAGATGGTGCACAGTGCTGCGTGACTCACAATACATACATTTAATGAGTTTGTTGTGTGTATTGTTGAGTTGAAAGGCAATACGTTAACCGGTTTTATAGGCCTTGGTGTGGATTTCTAAGCTTCAGATGGCTGCATTTTATAAATGGGTGTTCCCTGTGTTCTTGGATTTTGGAATATGGGATGAATGTATTACATAAAGAAAAATGCTTCAAAGTATCTGTTCAGAATCTGCATTGAATTTACTCTCATGGAGCTGAAACATTCCTAAAAAAAAAAAAAAATCTGGCTCTGTTGTTTGCATCCACTAAGTGAAACCAGGATTTATGTTTGATTCAATATGTTCACGTAATGTGTCAACCACATGGCCCGTCCTGGATATTCCTTACTTCGCGTACAGGAAGGTCGTCCTGGTAAATCTGCAGTCTGTAGAGCTTTTACATATAGTTGGGTGACAACAACATAGTGTCTTAGCAAGGTGTTGCTCTACTGAAAGCCTCCAGTAAATGCTATTTGTCATTAAGTCTCTGTAACTCCACTGGAGGGGTGAACAGAATTCGTCCTTAAGATATTCCTGTAATTTGGTGTTTTAATGACGAAGGTGTAGTGTCTCTTATAAGTGTTTGATTGGGTTGTTTTGGGATGGCTTGGAAACTGCAGAGCCGTCAAATTCCGTGTTGTGCGGTTCATGGTTGCCGTTTGACCAATAAACCAATGTCCCCAGTTCAAGTCTGCCTGGGGACCTTTGTTGCATGCTGCATACCCCCATTCCCTCTACTATCAGAATCTCAAAAAACGTATAAATTTCAGCATAGTCGTGCAGAAAATCCTTAGGTTTTTATAGTGTTTTAACATGTAATGATAAAGTAAAATTATCACAAGTGCTTCTGTATTCCATTTTACAGTAACACCAAGGTGGTCTGGGCAGCTCTCAGGACCACCGCAGCTTTATGGTAAATGCAGTTTGCTGTATATGTGGCTGAGGGAGGGTCACTCTGAGCTTGACGGTGAGTTTACATATAGTGCAGCTATATGCAGGGGTTATCTTAGTTTCCCTATAAGAAGTTGATGGTTGAAAAACTGACTGAAAATGAATGCCACGCCACATAATTCTGAGGGCAGTGAAAACTATTTAGATTGAGGAGGTTACTAAGGGTGAATGAGGCCTCATGACTGTGGAATGGATGTACAGACTGCAGGACGGTTGCAATATGTAGCCTACTGTGTTTTGTCTTCTGTGCGTACCATGAGAACACCAAATGTATGTCTGGTTTTGGTTGTGAATTATTGCTTGAAGTGGTCCTTTTTAACATTTTCATCTAAACAAATGCCATTTCTTGCTGGCATGTTTTTGAAGTCACGCAATATGTGTGTGTTCTGTCAAAACCCTCTCTATAACTCTTAAACCTGCAAAATTCACACAAAATGAATTGTTGGTAATCACATTAAAACATGCAATTGTGCAGTGATTTTCACCACGTGCCTTGCTTAAGGCTCAGTCTCCTAAATATGGTTAATTATCTGTATTTCTGCGTATAACTAAAACACGCCTAATAAAAAAGAATTCCGCACAAGAGAGAGAGAAAAAACACCCACAGTGCTAAAATAACACTGGGGAACAATTTGAAAAAGATTTTCTGTTGAGTTAGATTTTTATGCTGATTAAAACTAAAATTGGCATGCTGATTCCAAAATTGCAGTCAGTTTTTTTCTAGCACGTCAAGTTTTTTCTCCACAGCCTACCCTCCAGATAAGCAAAATTCCACTGATTAGCTGTAGTAAGACTTGCCAGCTGATTACGATTGGACTCATCTACAGCTACGTGGCAACTTGTTTGTGCAGTCACAATTGAGACAGTGCGGTGAGAGGTGTGTGCAGCTCCCAATAGGTCAGTACTATCACACACATATCTGTTAAGTACAGTATTTTTCATATTTTTTTAAGAAAACGGGGATCCTATAGTTCAAAAACTTGACGTGATAGAGAAAAACTGAGATCAGTTTTGGATTCCGCACCCAAAAATTAGTTAAAAACAGCTGTCAGACCTAACTCAACAAAAATTGTGTTCCCCAGTGTAATCAAAGGCTAGTCTGGAATAAATGATAAATAAATAAATATAAATATCTAAAAAGCAATGGACCTGTTCAAATCCTAACACGAGCGTGCAGCCTTGACGGGGGTGTTTTGAGCTAAATGCTAATGCTAATTAGGTATGTTTAGCTGAGGCTGCACTTTGAAAATTCATCCTCAGGGCCCCATGGATATCTGTACCAAAATGTCATGGCAAGTCATTCAATTGTTTTTTGTTTTTCTAGGAAGGCAGATAGAGCAGGATCAGTGTGGTCATGGATCTGCTGCCAACAAAAAAGACCCTGGTCCCTCTGTTTGACCCTCTGTTTGAAACTATGCTTGAACAGATTCTCCCAACACCGTCCCTCACTGACGGGCTGTGGAACCAGCAAATAAAAGAAAAGGTCGAAAGACTCTCAATAAAAAGACTGATAAAAAATGACTAAGAAACTGACCGAATTATACATATAATATACTATATAATCTCTGTTTTTACATCCCACTTCAGCTGGTTGTTAAGTACTTCAATTTCCTGCGTGGGATCGATAACGTTTACCTTATCTTATAGTATTTTGAACACACTCATCATGTATGTGGGGTTTTAATCAATAATTAGTTCTCCAGGTGTAGATAAACAAGCTTTTCCTTCTGCCCGGCAGCAGGCATCGTCACCAAACTCCCTGCAAAAATCTTATCAAACTTAGCAAACAGTAAGAAAGAAGCCGATGGACTGACGCACTTGTGACCAAACCCATCAGTACAGAATTTCCTTCTGTCCTGGGACAATACTGCACTGAACAGTTCACACTGCCAGCACTTGTTACGAGCCCACTTTAACAGCCTGACACAGTTTAAAGAAAAACATAAGGCGCATACACCTCTTGGCCGTTTTGTTTCAGTGACTCGGACAAGCGGGGTTATCAACAGCGTTTTAAAAGAAAGCATGTGTGTGTGTGTGTGTGTGTGTGTGTGTGTGTGTGTATGGTTGCGGCTACAGTCCATTACACTGCCTTTCAGCAACTCTCCCACAAGAGTTCTGCTCTTACCTTTTCATTCAGACATTCAAGTCTTTAAGCACGGCTCCCTGAGGAATCATGTACGTCGAGTTGAATGAGATCCCCAATTTTGTAACGTTGCTCTGAAATATGGATCCACACCCAAACGCTGATTTTTACCAGCAGGGCTGTTTCCGTTGATCCGCACAGCTGTTGCTAAGGGACCGTGAGCTCACTCTCTGGGTTTGTTTGTGGTTGGTAGGGGTGTTGGGTGGGTAAGGTGTCATAGTTGTCTACTGTCATAGTTACAAGCCCTGGTTTGTGTGACACAATGGCGTTATGGTTGATATTTTAACAAAGGCTTTCACGGGGATGTAACCTGCTCACTGGTGACCATGTTGAAGATCCACAGTTCCAGCTCCAACAGTGGGCTAAAAAAACTGACAAAACAAAACAAGTTTTTTAGGAGTTAGTCAGTGTGCGTTCACACCACAGTGCTGTTGGAACGCGGCAGCAGCAAATAAACACATTGAAATGCCTGTCAGTCTTCTGCCAAGAGAGCTGTGGTGCAGGTTGTTAAAGAGTGGGAAAGAAACCCAAACCAAGTACAGTAAACTGCCCTCAAGTGCGGGTGGGTAATAAGGAGAAGGACGCGGTTACTCAAGCAAGCCCGGCATTGCAAAATGAAGCCTTTTCTCCAGGTGTTCTCATCCGACATCAACACCAGAGAAGTTATATCTCTATTTGTCAAAAAACCCTCTTTATATAAAATATAGGGGAACTATCAAGCCATATCCATAATATGCAACAAAGATAGCTTTTATACTAATAAGTTAGACTAAAGAAAATACAGTTAAAGTTATTTAATTAATTAATTTCAGTTTATTTCACAATAGAAAAATGGTCTGAGCCATGATGGGTTCGAACAGTAAGAAGCTAATTGAGAAAAGGGCATTTTCGGGGACTTTTAAAGGAGTACTCATTTAAGAATGAATCAAAATCTGTGCAGCAGACGCCAATATGTCCAGACTTTTTGTTGTCAGTGTGGGTGAAGCTCCACAAGCTCTGGATCCTACAATTCCCATAAAGCAACATGTCCTCATTAGACTCCCCATGAGTAGAAAAATAACTTGTGTAAACAAACGTCTAGTCTAGTCCAGTCTATACTGTATTAAATATAGTACAAAGATGCATCATAGCACACGCCTTATGTCTTCTGATAGTCGTGAGGCATGCAGGCATGATCATATGGATCATACTAGCAGTTACGCATGTGGCTCTTCCTGTAACTGTAATGCATGGAGACTGTGCCTTGCAACAGTGAGAATCGCGTATATTCAAAAAGGCTTTTCCCTTTAATACGTTAGCTTCTGTTGTTTTATACGTGGTCATATTTGAGTGAATGCCACCGTTAAAGATCATAACACTGATCTGTTTAAGGCAAGCTGGAACCCACTTTGGGTCCTATTTCCCTCTGGCTTTAAAGCCCATTAGTCAAGTGTGCACAAAATCATTACTGCTTTTAAAACATGCATGACCTGCACCGCACAGTTTCTAAATGTCGTGCAAGTACTTAATTCTGGGCATCCTGTGAATGTTGCCTATCAAATCTGTTTGTTTGTAACATAGCTTAGTTTGATGAATATCCAATATTGCAAACATTTTTTCAAGCACAGAATGACGGACACGTGTGAAGCAAGGTGCGAAGCCCCTATACATCAGCTGATCCACGTGAACTCTACTGTGCTCTACTGACGCTGCCTCGTGAACCCGGGCCGTTCATCGGCCTTGGGAAACAATTCCAAAAGGGTGAGCGACTAAAACAGAAGGTCATGCGTGAGGAGTCCGCTTAACATTGCTCGGTGGATTTGGGGGCTCCTCTGCGATGCTTTTATCACCACGTCATACTGATTCAACTTAAAAGGAGGACAGGTGCAGAAGGAATTCATACAGTCTGCAGCCGTGCCTGTCTTCACTCTCACCTGCACTTGGGACTGAATCCAGCAGACGAGGGTTGCGGGGGGGGGGGTGGCTTTCATGAGCAGTTGTCTGTTTTCATTTACTCACTGTTTACATCAGAGGGACTCGGGGCTTTTTGATGAAATCCAGGTGAGATCTGGTGCGAGAGCACAGAAGCTCAGCTGACCGTGAGCTGGGCTTATTTTTTTACCTCTGTTAACCCGGGGACAGTTTGGCGAGCAGAGTCGGTCGAATTAAGAACATGTGCATCTACTGTGGGAGCTGCCTTCTGTTGTTCCATGTTCACTTTTCACACACAGATATTGTTTGTCTGGCAGCTTTCGTTACTTTTCAGATTGCAAGTTTTCATATCCTTCCTGTCCAGTGAAAACTGTGCATCTCAAAATTTGAATGTGAATTTGATTAAATTAGAATATGATGCATTGCTGTGGATTAAACTAGCCAGTACAAAGCGGTTAAAATAACCTCCACCTCAAACATCTACGGCAGTACAATACAACACTCACGCATTAATGCAGCAGCAATAACAACATAGTAAAACACTGACAGGGACCGTTTTCCTGCATAATGAGTACTTTTACTTTTGATACTTTAAGTACATTCTGCTGATGATACTTATTAAGTAAGGATTTTAATGCAGGACTTTTACTTGCAGTGGAGTATTGTGACAGTGTAGTATTGAGTGGTGTACTTCTACTACTTTTCCCCATTTCAGAGGAAAATACTATGCTGTTTACTCCACTACATTTTTTAAAATGTTTTTAATATATATATTTATACATCATAATCAGCTTATAGCATTTGTTGCATTCCTTTTCATCAATTAAACTACCAAACAGTATGTAAATGAGTTAATGTGCTGCAACATTCAAATTCTTTTGTTATATAGTAAAAGTGCTGTCACCTGTGACAGAGTATTCTAACGTAGCAGTTTTAGTACTTCTAGCGCCACACTACATTTGTAGCTCCTCCTAAGGACGGTAAAATGATCGGTCCACTTCTGTACGGTGGGGGTGTAATAAACATGGCGGCCTCACGGTGGTGTTAGCATGACTTGAGGCTTGAATCTCAATTTGCAAAAAAGCAGGGCACGCAGCTTTGGAACTGATTCAGTAAGGATGTTTGTGTTTAGCACATTTGAAAATCAGCCTCATCTACCACATTATAATGGAAAGCATGTGTGTGTGTGTGTGTGTGTGTGTGTGTGTGCGCTTCCCACAGGCCTTTGGGGGACAATGTTTCACATGACCTTTCACCGCCGCTGCCACAAGCATGGAGCCCTGCAACGTCTCTCACCTGCTCTTAACTAGTTCAGGCGGTTGGAGTGTTGAGCAGAGCGGCCGAGGTGAATGCTCCGAGCGAGGCCGTCACGGTTGTTGAGGGATTCGATGGCATCACAAACCGCTTTTCAAACCGTTAATCTTCGGCTTATTTCTGTCATCTATTACTGTCAGAGAAACCCTTAAATATCCCTGTGGGAAAATGTGGGTTGCTGCAGTAACAAACAAGTGGGCTTTCGTCACTCCTTTCTCCCTCCCTGCCTTATTTATATTATTATTATCATCCCTGCTAAGGCTCCTCTCTTCCACTCCAGTCTGTCTGGTACCAACATGTTGGAAACCCTCATCCACAACCTCTCTCCCTGCTCAAATGCCACCAGTATACTAACTACAATGTATTACTTTCACAACTACAGTTCCCCTTGAGGTGCACCCAAGAATGAATTGGGGCATCCAAAGTTATTACAATTTCATGGCACTTCCATCCCATGGTTGTCAGGATTTCTCAGTCTTGATGAAAGTGGTAGACTGACTAACTGACAATGCAATCCCAGCTGATTTGACTATTATCAGGCTGTTATCATCACACATGTCGTCCCAAATATATGGCCCAGTAGGGGCCTACTAAACCTACAAGTAGGTAGTGTAACGAGCGACAAAGCCCGTGTTAGGGGGTGACTGGGGTGGATGGATTCCCAGACAAATAGTTTTTGTGCCTTAGTGTGTATCATTTCTGGGTGGACAGTCAAAGGTCGTCAGTGGAAGATCGTCAAAAAATCGCCTCTCCCCTGTTATTTGTCTAGACTTTGGAAATGTCTCCCAAAAGTTCCCAGTGTCACAAAGATGCCTGGCAACCACATTTTCCCCCCAAAACAAATCTGTGATGCAATGCCCTCTCAAAACTCTCCGTCAGCTGCAACACTGGAGACATTTCCAGCGAGGCTACTCTGAGCTTGAGTCCCATTGGACTGGACACATTTCGAAACGATCATCTCTTCTAGCACTCTGTCCGATCAGCGTTCTTGCATAACTGCTGCACCAGTGATCCAGTGGCAACCGCCGGAACAGATTAGGTCACCAAAATCCAAGTGAATCATCAATTATCTCGTTTCTGACATGGGCCCTATTGACCAGTTTCTCCCCGACGTCCCCTCTTCCAGCGGGGTCCCCTCTGTGAAAAGAGCCCCAGTGTTGGGCTGACGAGTGCGAGTGAGGAAATGTTTCGCCACACTGCTGCCCTTGTCCAAAGGATCTTCATGCTACGTCCCTCTCAACATAATTTGGGGGGTTTTCCTGGCCTGAACCATGATATCATTGTGGTTTTCTCGGACTCAGCATGTTGGACGCGTTGTTCTCTGTGGGTGGGGGGGTAATGAGGCTTCACTGGGTCAAGACTCCCACCCATCCCTCTTGGATCTCCACAACGCTGATGAGGTGTTTCATTACACCTCTTGCGAGCTTGTGTGACTTCAGCTGGGAGAAACGTTTCATTGTTACACCCTTTCAGCCGCTGCAGGTTTCGGGGTAATGAAGCAGCGGCATCGCAGCACTGTGAAATCCGCTGTCAGCCTGAGGCACTGTTTGTGATGACAGAGCGTTTCAACATGGTGCCAACTGGAAAAGGAGTACACGGCAGACGAAAAGACACATGATCTGCTGCAGGCCTGGAAGACTTTTCGCTTTGTGCGGAAGTAAAACAAGTAAAACACACAACTACAAACGAGGGAAATTACAGTACTTGTTTAATTCAGCCTTGTAATATTGCCCCTCAACTCTTCTCATTACACAATGTGTATGATACGCTTGGTAAGATGTAAGTATGTGTCGTGATCATGACCCAAGAAAGGTTTTACGAGCAAGAATCCTCCAGTTAGTCTTAAAGTAAATGTTTCCTTTCATAATCAGCATCTTGCATGGAAGTTAGAGTGAGTTTTGGCTTTGTTATTTGGCCAGGGAACTGCAAGCACTTGGGAGGAGACGTGTTGATGGAAGTTGTGGGAATGTGAGATTGCTCGGGCCTCTTGGCGTTTACCTGCACGCTCTGAGGACAGATTGAAGTTTTTATCAGTGGAGAAAGACATCTCTGCGGGGAGGAGCATAGCAGGGGCAGGGATTTCCACACATTCTTGTCGGTGTGAACAGCATATCATGAGTGTTATAAAACCCCTGATGTGCCCTGACCCCAGATGTGTTCCGCATAAATTTTTTTTTTTAAATGTGGTGCTTTTCAAAGAGGCACATGACGCGCCAGCTCTGAGAAAATGACCTTTAGCATAGCGCAGTCCTATATTCTTAAATCGTTGATTTATGTCTTATTGTGAGGTCGGTTCTGCTGGGAGAGTAGGGGTCGCGATTTCTGACAATGAGCCAACTGAGAGCTAGTGATCGCCACAGCAGAGGAATGGAATCCAAAAAAAAAAAAAGGTCCCACTGAACCTCTGCTGTGGTCTTCAAAACAAGCACACACACACACACACACACACACGTATGCACACTTATTCTTAGCCTAATTTCTAATTTTCACTGCTTCTTTACAGATTCCTCAGGAATCCTCCCATTTACTAAGACATGGCCAGTTTAGAAACTCTCTGCTGAAATTCAGCCCCTTAAAGGGGCTACATTCAATATTTTTCATATTAAGAATGGGTCAAGTAACTAGGTGTAATGTGAAAGGTGTCACTTGTCATGACAAAGCCACAGAGTATTATCAGCCATGCGGTTCCCCCTTGGCTCTACAGAGTGTTTTGTGTGTCTTTCAGCTCATTGTTTTAGTTTCAAGGCCCGCAGTGTTTTGGTTCACTCTCACTGCTCTCATCAGCGGCAGTTTTCAACCATAAAACTCTGATATCACACTGTGCACCACCTCCAACCTAGCACCAAATGGCAGATGGACAAAGTTAGCAACTAGCTGGTGAAAGTAGTGGAACATTTATTTGCTAAAATGACGGATATTTTTTCTCAGAAGTTGGCGAAGACCAGACCAGAGCTAAAAGACAAGTGAGTGTTGGCTTTAAACTGGATGTAGTCCAGTAACAGTAGTCCCACTGTAGATGTGCACAATGTAGGTTTTTTTTTTAGCAGTTCAGCGTTGGATAACACCCTGTTGATAGTGCCACCACAACACTGGCTGGATGTATAGGATGTATTGCAAATTTCCCCGCTGCGCACGTGCTCATCTAACTGGAGTTACATCCTGGTAACTTCTATCTTGCCATGTCCCATTATTGAATAGAAGACCACTGCTCTAAATCAGAGGCTATTCCTGAGACAATCAACAATCTCTTGGGGGCCCTGTGCAAAATGCTGTTTTAGACAGCTACCCTATCCGTTGCAGTGTCTTAATAACAACGTTTATAATTCTTAGAGACAGGTCATTTTAATTCCTAAAATGGCAGCTTGGAGCCTGGTGGTTTCGGAGGCCCTATGCAACCACATAGTCAGCATATAGCAAGAAACCGCCCTGCTTGTAGGGGAAAACACCCCAACAAGCAGCAGCTCATCACTAACAGTTCTTGCGGCCTCCATGTGGTATTTGTGGTAGCCCCAACAAGTAGTTCAATTTTTGAGCAGACCCAAGTAAGCTACACACACAAACACAATTCAAAATGTAGGCTAACGTTATTGTGTATGTGCTAAATGTGTAACTGGGCAACATGTTTGCTGGCACCTTCTCCCAATCAACTTTAAAAGATATGTCAAGTTTGTGCTTCCAGCTTGTTGCACTGAGCCCAATTGGTCAAAAGCCAGGTTCAAGGACTTCTCATGCATGCTAGCTCAAAAACTGAGGATGAAAAGTCTCTTGACCTTGGAAACATCAGTCCACAAAACAATCTCACTACAAGGTCCACTTAGGTGTTCAGGATCACGCAACCTTCCATTAGGCGGTGAAGCTGCCCAGCTGTCACGGAGTTGCATGTTCAAAAAACACTTTAAGGACTTTGCGTTCATGCTGCTGTGGTTAAATCATCAGCACCAGGGTGCCCCTGCTGCTGTTCTTCTGTATTCACACTTCTGCTTTGAGACAATAAGGGGCAGATAAATAATGGCTGATGTTGATCTTATGTTGCAATATCCCACCCTGAAAGTGACTTCACAGCGGCTTCTGGAAATATTTGCATGTGGTGTCATGTTCGCCAGTGAAAATACACAAACACAACTGGTGTTTACAATTACGGCCGACCCTGCCAGCTACACATGAAGGGATTGGTTGTAAATTTGAAAGACATGTTCATGTATTACGCAGGTTGTGGGCCGTAGTCGACCAGCCTGCGCTGACCATTTCACACTCACAGGGAACACAGATTTAGCCGCTTTAATGTGTAACTTTAATGTGTAAATCAAAAGACGGTTGAGGGTATTTCCCGTGAAACAGGCCTCTTGGCTGAGATCACCGGGCCTGTTCACATCTCATTGCTGATTCATGCGCTGGGTTATTAACACAGCATTTAGTGCTATCAGATAGGGAAAGTCGAAACTCTCCAAAAACACACTCTTAACATGTCCTCAGCGGACATTAGACTCTCGTTACTGTAAACGCACCCTGTCTGAACTCTGGGAGAAGCACGGTGTGTGTGTGTCCGGACAAGGCAGAGCAATCAAACACGGGTTTCATCACCGTGTGAAGAAAGGCTTCCACAGAACATTACAATACAAACAAATACTCATTTTCCCCTTTATTGTGTGCTATTGAACCAGCAGAAAGGAAAGACTCAGAGACAAAGCAGAGAAGCATGCTCACCTGCAACACTGTTGTAGTATTTAGCTCCAATGCAAATATATATATTTATATTTTTTATAAAAATAATTTTAGATCTTTTGGAGAGATTTTCCCAGTCATAATTATGACTTGGCGGTGTACATTGATGTTTGTAGCAGAGGAGGAAGGAGGCGCAAAAAGAGCAGCAAGGGCGTCTGGGTCCTCATTAAAAACCATCCTAACAAGGCACACTATTCCTGACTCCAGATGTAAAAAAAACCCAAACCTTAACAAGTGATTTAATACAATACAGGTGTAACAGAGTCTGTATGATCTGATTCCACTTGCTATTTCATGTAGATTTGTTGGCTCAAGGGCGCCCTCTCTCAGGGGTGGTAAATGCCACTGGCACCTTAGAGGCATTGCCAGTTGTGAGAGACATGCCCGCGGTAAGTTGCTGTGCACAGCACTGTAGGCAAATGTGGTGTATTAATGTCTATATGTCCGCCATATGAACATATATGCACTGTGGTTTACGGAAACATTAATTAGAGGAGTTACAAATGGGTTACTGTACTTTTTAAGTGGTAAAAATGTACAATTATCGGTATAACGCATTTGTTAAGTTAGCTAGCTAGCTAGCATCAATGTTAAAATAATTTGTTGATCTTTTGTAGTGTGCTGTGTGTGAACTGCCTGAATCGAGCCAAGAAACTGACCGGTACATGTTTTGTTCCCGTTCAGATATTAAACGGCGGCCCAAAAAGGGAAACCAGCCTCCACATCATCATTATTTACACAACGCAGAGTCGAGGGGTTGATAGAACCGGCCAGTTACAGCGAAGTGTAGCTGAGCGCGGTTACACAGGCTATGTGACATTTCTGTGAAGTATCCCTGTTGGCGTATTCATAATGTGATGAGAACACAGACATCTTTGTTGCACATGTCCATAGTTTGGCTCTGAGCCCCTCCAAGCAGACACTGAGTCCGGCTTCTGTTGTCAAGTAAAAAAAACCCCAAAAACCTGCATCTCCAGTTGTTATTTTTACAGTTTTGCTCCCTTGAAGGGTTTCGTACTTGTTGAATTGGTTGATTTATGAATCCCCTTTGAAACCCCCCTTGGATGAGATGCTGTAAAATGTATTGCATTGTGCTAAGGCTGTTGTCCTGTGCTCATCACGAGCTGCAATTTTAGAGACACAAGGTTTCACCCAGCAGCCATGTTAAGTCAAGTAAATTATATATTATAGCTATAAATATATATCGCCCAGTCTCAGAGGGCTTTACACCCTTGATTTGGGTAAGGACAAACTTCACCAAAGCAACTCTTCAACGGGAACAAATATGGAGGGATCCTCAGGAGAAGCAGCAGAGGAGGGATCCCCCTTCCAGGACGGACAGACGTGCAAAAGGTATGCACAGAGTAAGAAGAAGTGTCATTAGTAGAGTTACAATGTGGAGAAACAGGATCTCCGAAAACCTTCCTGAATCAAGTGATGATATCCTGATGCAAAGCAGCAGCAATACAACTGGTACTGATGAAACTAATGCAAAGATGAATATATGCCCATATCTGAAAAGCACAGTTTGAAATGTGCGAGTGATGCTCGACATTTGCATTTGATGATTTTAAAGCAATAATTTCATCATGAAGTCGTTTCTCTCCGCTGCACAGGAAGGGATGCATTTAACATTTATTACAGCTCTATGTGACAACTTAGCACGGTTGCAATACTCTGGAGAGAAAGGTCAAAATGGGTCTGTTGCACTTTCAACGACATCAAGTATTTCCCAAGTGTGTGCTGCCTGGTACGTGCAGATAATGGTGCATTAAGAAACATACAGAATGGTAACAACATGATTTCTGTTCATTATAAACACATTTTCAGAATTTTACACCAGAACACCACATATCAGAACAGGTATCTCTCAAGGCTTCTAAGGCAAAACACCAAAGCAAGAACGGTTTCATCTGTAGTGCCAGAGGACAGGTCAAGGGCTCATCAAAACACACACTTTGGCAGTGGTACAGGAAGTACTCGGACCTGCATTCTAAAAGTAAAAGTACAAAAGGATTAGCATCAAAGTATACAAAGTAACAAAAGTAAAATTCCTCATCATGCGCAATGGCCCATTTCAGAATAATATATACTACTGAAAGATAATAACAACATGAATGTGTACGTCACTTTAATGTTAATTTCTTTATAAACCGTTGGGTTAACAATAAAAGCTAATCTTATTTTAACCTGTAACGCTACTATATCATCATTTATTTCTTGATCACATTTCGTATTAATAATCTGGATCGGCTCAAATAAATAGAGAGGAGTAGAAGTATAAAGTAGCAGAATGTGGAAATACTCAAGTACAAGTACCTCAAAATTGTACTTAAGTGCAGTACTTGAGTAAATGTGCGTAGTTACTTTACACCCTGTGTTGGGGTTACTTTCAACATATTGTAAGGAGTGGGAAAATGGCTGGACACACTCAACAAAAACACACCACTTCCTGTGAACTTTCCTTCCTTTTGAAAGTTAGACGTCTGACATAAGCTGACAACAGGTTGAAGAACTGCGTGCTCTTCTGCACGGCCTGCAACGTTTAATGAAGACGTCACAGATTATTTCTTTAACCGAGTATCTGTCCACTCCACAAACAAGTCTTTTGTTAGGTTTTCAGAGTGCTGTCCTCTGCAGACACCTCGGTATCCACTCCTGCTGCCATTGCCAACAAGACAACGCAGACAATTCCCCCCGAAAGAATGTCCTGGAATTATTCATGCTTTTGTGCTCGCCCTGCTTTCCTCTCTGTTTTACAAGTGAAATGAAGCACGCTCTGCCAACATCTGGCAGTAAATCCACTTTCATATTTGACTCTTTGTCATTCAGCGCGCCGGGATCTGCCACGTGATCCCCCGTCTCGGAGGAGGGCTGGAGAAACTGGATTCCTTTTGCGCTGATACGCTTGGCATGGCCGACCTGATGGGTGAAATCGCTGCCGCGCACCGGAAGTCTGGGCGTCTCTGGTTCCCGTCCCTTGTCTCTAGAGGGAGAATTACTGCTCACTTTTATCCAAAGAGCTGGAACTCTGCATATGAGCTGACAGTGGGAATACTTCGCTTCGAGGCCTCCACATGAAGATGACCACAGGCTGCTTTCTTGTGCGCTGAATGCTTGTTCTCTTAGGTCAGTGCACAAGGCCACCTGTGAAGGGGAAAGATCTGATTCCATTGTTGTTTTTCATAGCGCTCCATGTGCGTTTGCAGGGTGTTAAATACATTCCCCACTAATTTGATTAACCACATCTTGAGCGCAGATGATGACAAATATAAACAGTGTTTCATCTTGGAACATGATGCAAGAGAGGCTGTGAGATACATCAGCCCACATTATCCATTAAACAAAGCATGAGTCATTATACGGCCTGTAACGCACCTCACCTCATGTTTCACAACACGGTCAGTTGCCTAAGCTGTCTTTTGTCAGCGCCGCAGTTTGAACACTGGTAATTTGACATCTACGAGAGGCGGCAGATGACGGCGTTGAATATTTGACACGTCCCTATGGATCTGGAGGCATTAAGTGCATTAAAATTTGCCAGACCTCAGCACATCCAGTGGTGAAACTGATCTGCACCGCTGCATGGGTGTCAGTGTGAACCAGCCAGAGGGGATTACTCAGGGTTTCCCCCCCCTCCTGACACCAGGGTGAGATTGATTCAAGCAGCAGTTGGCCTCGGCGCATCACATTTGCTGTCAAGCCTCGTCTTGCTCTTAGCTCTTATTGAGTATTGGAGTTCTTCAAATATGAACAACACTTACAACAGGATGGCTAGGTGGTTAGCATTGTTCTGTCTTTGCATTTTCCCCCCATTTCTACCCTGTCGTAGTGCAAAGACAGGCAAGGTTAGGTTTATTGAAAGCTCTAAAAGCTGCCCATAGCTGTGTATGTTGGCTCTGTTGTGTTTTTCCCACAACAATTCAGGGCTGAAGATAGGATGAAACTCTTATGATCCACCTGGGTGAAATTGGCACCATAATGGTAATGCAAGATAGAGCTTTAAATCCTGCATAAAAAATACAGTATGATTCAATAAAGTGCATAATTCAACTGAAGATAAAGAGGTCCACCACCCAACGTGCAAAATCTAAATCAAACAATCCAGTGCAGTCAATGACTTACCCTCCACATGCAATTTAAAGCAGTAATTGTTAAGCATAAGATTAACATATTATAACCTTATAATGTTCATATGGCATGTTAGCCTATTTACACATCCAGCAGACAGCATTAGCATTCATTTTCAGTCGTGTTTCTGGTGAACTGAGTCTCCACCAACTCCTGAGAAAAATATCTGGCTCTTTAATATTTACTTTTAATGCTACTCCGAATTCACATCTTGGAAGGGAAAGTGTACTCAAATCCCGAAAAAGAATGAGTGCGAATGAGACTGAACCAAAACAGTAAAGTTCGAGCTGAAAGACGCTAAAACGCTGAGGGGAACTGCAGAGTAGGTGGTAATTCTCTGCGGGTCCGCCATTCAAAATGAAAAAGCTGCAAGTTCTTCAATGCATCATGTATTCTGTCAAACATAGGGAAGGAATTCGAAGGGGATTATCAGTTTCAATGAATAGACTGCATGTATAACGATGTCTTGGTTGGCTAAATCATGGCAAGCTTTGATTTCAAAGGAACTTGACTCTGGTCATGCGGGCCCTGCTCTGATGGCAGACATGATAATAACTTCCTCCTCCTCTTAAAATGTGGAACTGGCTCACCAGTCCAGACTCACACTAGAAGACAGCAGGTCGAGGTCAAAGGACACATTCAAAGGACACCTGGCCTGTCCAAGTGAGGCCGTGAGTGCCCTCTAAGTGCGAAACACTTTGAAGGAAGGAAGACTCGTTTATCCTCCGAGATTTCTCGTCGCCTCTATTAAGGATCACTTCCAAAAGTCCCGTCCAGTATTGTCCGATGAATAAAGCCTGTGTGGGGATGCAGGAGAAATATGTGTCATAGACTTTAGCCTCCAGACAACAGCTGTCTGTGGCTGCAGATTGGACCGTCACTACAATGGTCACATTCTTTATTAGAATAGATTCAGGCTGCTGTCACCCAGCCAGCATTCCTCAAGGCCAGGGGAGAAACTGGCTTTGTGCTGAATGTCAAGTATGTCTGGGATTTGCATGGAACCATCAACAAAGGCCTTGATCAAAGCCTTTGCAAAATGACCTTTCTTCACTTTCTATGCAGTTACGAATAAACACAAAATGTAGATGAGATGGTTTTCCTAAAGCGGTGCTGAAAGGTCAGGGCTGGCACTCTGGAGATCTGCAGGATCATGCAAGGTTATGGGACGGTCGAAGATTTTCATTATAACCATAAGGTATAATAAGGTTGTTGTCGAACAGCATGCAGCATTAGAAAGCTTTACAAATGCATTGAAACCGTCACAAACATCAAGGTGTCATGCAGATAGTAGTAACAGTAGCAGTGCTAGTAGTACCAGTAGTAGTTGGCCTGGAAGTCGTATATAGTACTACAGTAGTAGCAGAAGTAACAGTAATTGTGGCAGTATTAGTAGTTTTATGTATTTCAGATGTCTTTTGATTACATTTCTGTGATTTCAGTAAAATGTTTAGCAGCAGCAGTAGTGGTGATAGTATTAGCAGCAGAGGTACAGTAGTACTGGTAGCTATAGTTCAAACAGCTGTGATCGTACCTCATATGATTATTTGTGACAAATACACTTGATTGATTTGATGATTTGTTTTGATTTGATACTCAGGGTATCTAGCTGCACAGATTTATTTCTTATGCACCCAGATTTTGGTATACAGGGACAGACAATGATGCACGCTCGCTCAAAAAGTTCCTAAGAGTCAAAGAGGACGTGACTGAAGTTATTACTTCAGACTTTTGTTTTTGCTTTTAGTGGTGGAGCTCCTCGCTGGTGACTGAGTGCAGTTCAATCAGGGGAGACTCAGGAGGGCGGCCGATTTCTAATAAAATGAGACAGAGAAATGCATAGCTGAAAAGAAAGAATTATTGCGATGGATACACTTGTTATATTAACATCATGCCATGGATAACAGGTCACGTTGACAATGGGTGAAGCATGAGGTCACGTTGGCCACGGGCGCCGCTGGTCACGTTGGCCATGGCGAGTGAGCGCCAATCACGCTGACCCTAATACTGAGTGTGACCAGAAGCCAATAAAATGTTGGAACCTATATGATATGTGTGTCTTCTATAAATGTATGTGGTGCGAATATTTGCAAAGTATGTAGCGACGCCTGCGGGGCCTGAAAATGGAGAGGACTGAAATGGGCTGATAACATTTCCTTTCTCTCCACTGGGAGACCGCTTCTGGCTCTTTAACTGCATTTTTTTTTTTGACACATAGGTAACTGTAGGGGAAGTGAGGACCCCAACCAGAAAACCTTGAGCACCAACACAAGGCATTGCTCTTTTGGTCCCACTATGTCCACACATGTTCATCTACAATGCAAAATAAAACTTTCACTCTGGCTTTGTTTGCGATGGTGGTTTTTGCTTTTAATATTTCCGTTCTTCACAGTACATGAGCCGTGGCTGTGAACATGGCAGCTGACGCTCGCCCCTCTGTGAGTCGATGTGATTTGTGTTGACCCTCTTAGTTTGTGGTTTAAACTTGTGCAGCCCTGATTCTTTCCAACAGGCCTGCATGAGGCTGACTGTGTTAGCACTGTCTGTGCGTTTGTGAAGCGGCTTGACCCTGAATCAGCGGTTAATGTTAACTGAAGTCAGGCATTTCCACAATAAACCAAGATGTAATTGTTGTGCCTTGTTTCTGGGATACCCCGCCGTTCATCAGAGCCAGCCCTTCGACAGCTGTGAAGAATTTTCTGACATTTAGAACAAATCAATCCTGTTTCCGATGAGGTGACACCTCAACTCTCCCCCCCCGCCAAACAGCTGCAAAAGTGGTGTTGTTATTTGGCCTCATTGGAGCTGGCGTCTGGTTTTGGGTGGGGCAGTGTGACGGATGGCAGGGCTGATTGCTGTGGTTCCATAAGTGCCAGCCAAGGGCAGCTGTTGTGGATGGACTGTGTGGCTGTGCGAATTGCGAATAAGCCCTCTGGTGGGTGGTGTGCCTCTGATCCCCGCTGTACATTGTTGTTGGCCTAAAAGCAAGACGAGGACGCCCCTGACCCCCCCCCCCACAACATCCACCATCAGGTTCCCCATCCCGACAAATATTTATATAGATAGCTTTCTATATATTTATTTTGTTTCTCAAAAGTACCGATAGAAGGTCTTGCCAGTATAAATGTGGTCTGGAAGTCATTTGTAATTGTAATGTTTCCGTCTCTCTCTGGACCTGGCTTGTAAAAGAGCCACCCCTGTTAGTTCAGTTCTTATGGAGAGAGAAGTCCTGGAAGAGTCAGATGACGTGATTACAGTACAGTAATGGAGACAGACTTATTCACTCTGAGCCCAGTTGTGTGCTCGCGTGTGTTTAGGACAGTAACTGAGATACCCATGCTGACAACATTTAGTCTGCTAAAGCCTTGTCATGGCCCGGAGTTGAAGATATGTACAATGAAACTCGAATCCTTGCTCTGGGGACGACGGGGGTTATTGCTGGGGCAGAGCACAAACAAAAGAGTAATAACACAGCACATGGGGGGGTATTAAATGTACCACGACCTACAATTCAAACAAATAAAGAAACATGTGTAACCTTACTTATATGTATAGAAAAACATGTTGAGTAGAAATACGTGGACTAGAAATCAGGGAAAAACTGATAATAGATTAGAAATATGTGCGTGGAAAAAAAAAGACATTTTAAAAAGACATTTATCTATACGATGTGGCATTTATATATAAATACATCTTTTAGGCATCACTAAATATACAATGACAAAAAAAGAATTCAACTCATGTTCCATTTACTAGCTTTTTTCTAAGACTTTAAACCACATCTCATGAGCAATTCACCGGTGGGTCGCCAACGAGCACTGTGAAACTGTGCTCCAGAACAAGCTCATGACTGGACCTTCAATACCAATATTTCCAAGGTCAATGGGCGTTGTTAAGTCCCTTTTCAGGGACAAAAAGCGATGGCTTTGGTCATTCAGACATAGGTGACTTTTACGCCGATGTTCCTCACAGATTCGGCAGGCCTGGTGCAATAAGGATTTTTATAGCCTGATCTGATGCTAAAATAATCTCCCCAACCATGTAAAATTGTCTCATTCACAGTGTTTAATTGTTTATTAGTGTGGTTTAGTTTTTCTTTGAGCGCAAGAGATGATTTGAGTGTCTCAAGTGCTTATTCAGACGGGAGATCAACAGTTTAAATTGCCATCAGATTTAACGTGATTAAATAAAGACTAATGAAGAGCATAAGGGTAAAAAAGAAAAGAATTACATGGAAAACAACAAAGCAAAACATGACAGACTTGCGCCAGAATGTTGATGGTTCCAGTGAAGCCTGGTCTGAATGGATTGCACTGGAATGAATGTGAAGCAAGGCACGCTCAGTTTACCTTCCCACTTAAGTATCTATTCATTTCATCTTTATGAGATAAAGCACTACAGAGTATTCGTCCAGATGCAGCAGCTCTATTGTTCCTGTTTGTTGACAGATTTATTTTCCTGTCACCATAGTGAACAGATGGGACTTCCCTCCTTGCCAAAACGTTAAAACACATCTTTTATCTATTTTGGAAAGACGTATTAGGTTCCATTTGGTGTTTTATTCAATGCTTGGTATGTTTGCCAGACTACCTGTTATCTTGTCATCTCATCTAAAAGACTCTATTATATTCAGATCAAAATGAAGCAGGGGCAAGAGTCCAACACCTCTTCAAGATGACTTATGTGTTCGTATTTGGAAGAGTATTTCACCTTCTTCAGTAATCTTTGTTGAGATTTGTTTATGCACTGCAGTGTTTTGCCTTGAGCACATGCCAAAATCTGTGGGTGTTTCGGGGCTTCTTTGTCTGCGCCTCTGCTACAAAATGTTGATGTGAGGTCCTGACGCAACCACTCCTCCTCCATAATTTCCAAAGGCCTCCATTGTATCTTGTACAATGGCCTTCTTTGGTGTGCTCCTCGGTCGCTAGCCTAAACCTCAGGAAAGCCCCCTCTGCAAAGAACATGAGACATTATTGAGTGTGTGCCAGCTCCCATAGACAAGCTCGGAGAAAAGCACTTCATAATTGGATTGTTATTGAGTATTAGACCCTCTGGCTTTATTTTGCACATGAGATTTCATGAAGCTTAGGGGATTGGCAGAAGGTTGACCAAGCAAAAGTTTCCATGCGGCTTTGAAAAGGACGGTTTTATATGTTCACTGTCCCTGCTCTGCTCTTACATCTTATTCAGCCAACCCTTTCTCTTGAGTGACTGTTAGCAGGAAATAGGGTCTTAATTAAAGTCACGTTGAAGTTCATTCTGTTCAGCAAAACACTTGGGCTGTCACGAGCCCCATTTCCGTTTACACATACTTCAATGTGAGCACTAATGTGTTTGCAATATGTTATCGAGGAGAGCTCAAAATTTAAACCTTACAGCATCCCGCTAATCTCTATAAGATCCATGTGAAAAACTTATCACACTGCAGTGCTTTGTTTTGGTAGCTTGTGATCTTTCATCAACCTGAGTAAAAGCATATGCAACACAGAGATTGGCAGCAAATCAGAAATTGACGCCATGTCAATCATCATGTCATTTCTCGTCTTGGGTTTAAACCCTCGGCATAATTCTGGCAGAGGCGGGACAAAGTCAATGTTTTGCAGGTCATATGTCCTAAAGAAGTCCTAAACTTTGTGTTTCGAGTCCTAAACAAGTCATTATGTGTCCCTTACCAAATGTAATGCCATTGTAAATCATTTTAACAGAGTCTGAATTTGTAAATGTACACATATAATGAATGCCTTTCATACTACTTTCAAATACATTTAGGGACAATTGAAAGTGATCAGGAGTACTTTGGTATGCTATGCGTTTCACTAAGGGTGGGGTTCAACAGCATTTGATCAAATCTGAATTTAGTTTAGTTTAGAGTGATGCTTCTTTTACTTCACAAATAATCTTTCATAATCAAGACAAGACACAGCTGCAGAAGAGCACATTAATAAGGCGACAGCTAAATTTTGGCCAGTAACTAGTAAACTATCAATGTTAATTAGCTACAGCTGATGTAATCTGCCATTGGAGTTGACGTCTCTGTCATTTTAATCGGGGAAAGATTAAAAAGTAGATGTTTGCTGAACGGAAGATTGAGACTCGAGCCTGAATCCAAGCCATGTGACTTGACGCCACACCTCAGGATTCTGGTATATTCTTGGCTGGATGTGTAAGCTTTTCTTTATGTTTACAATGAGACTAATACACAGAAGCCCTGATGAATTGTTGCAGTGCTGGGTGTGTATCTGTAATTGTGGGTAGGTCAATGGAAGCAATGGAAGGTCCCTATGGTGGGGGAAAGTACCTAAGTATAGCAGAGTCAGGATGTCCAGCCAGCTCAACAAGGTCAAATTACTTAAAATAAGATAAGTGCTATTCTTGTTTCTAGACAACAAAGGTAATGCCTGTATAGAACCTTGTCCAACTAGGTTTTGATCCCACAATTTTCAAGTCAGTAAACCACTGAGACACCATGCCAACTGACTACTGGTGCTGTGGCTCCAGCCATGGTAATGTCAATGTCTCATCAACTATTGGATTGGCATGACATTCATGTTCCTCAGATGATGACTTTGGTGATCCCCTGGCTCTTCCTCTAGTGCCACCATGAGGCTGAACTTTTGGGTTTTAAGTGAAATATTTCACCAACTATAGAATGGATTGCCATGAAATTTGGTATAGACATTTATTTACCCCAGAGAATGAATCTCAGTGACTTTGGTGATCCTCTGAGGCTTCATCTAGCACCATCCTCAGGTCAAAATGTGTCCAAAACGGGGCGACCCGATAGCTGAGTGATTAGGACACATACCACATGGGTGCACATGCCCTGAGCAGTGAGAGCAGAGCTGAGCAGAGCACACGTGTAATTATTGCTGTCGATGCACAAAATGTGCTATTCTGGTTTATATCATTTTCATCATCAGAAAAGGGTGTCAGGTCTAATGATTATTTTGAGAGTCTTTCTAGTTTTGTATTGTATTGAATTGGACGTAAACCACCTGAATTAACTTGAAATTAGATATTTTGTCCGAAGATAAAAGTTGAGAATATATCTTGAAATAATATGTTTTTGTCTTGAAACTTCAGAGCCTAATATAAGTGTTAAAGCACACTGGAGGATCTGGAACACACACGTCCTTCGTATCTTGCTAAACATACCCACAAATAAGATCAAATTGGTATTTGTGACAAGGCAAGTGAAATTTTACTTGAATTAAGTCAAACAACTTTGCATAGTCAGCACTAGCTAATCCAAGTCTAAATATAAGATTATGTAACTTACTTAGAAATAGAGTTTTTGCAGTGTGGAGGAAAGCCTCTTGCTCCATTTACCCGATTACTTCTCGGACATGAACCATATGGCTCAACAGTGCAGTTTCTGGCTTCACAGTGGCATGTAATTTAGGGACAAAGGCTTTACATCCCCGGCACTGTGAGGACATGATGGTACATGATGAGTATGTGATGGGGATGAACAAGAGGCCCTGCTGATTTGAACAGGATCAAGTTGAGTCCTGATTCAGCAACAGGAGAGCCTTTGTGTTTGCCACAAGGCGCTGGGACTGAAGCTGCATAGGTCATGTGAATTGTCAGTGTTCATCACCACGGCTAGTGTGGACATCATTGTTCCATTACAACAACATGTCAACATTTCGTGACAGAGTTCATGATTGGACACACCATTAGTGCTGCGCTAATCAAACTTTCGGCCTTGCCTTGCACTCATTAATGAACTTTATTATCTGGGAACACTCAGTACATTGAGATTGTCTTTATATAGAATTGGGGAGTTGATTCTCTTAAATGAGGACCGCATGTGTGGACCTACCACACCCACCATTCAGCTCTGTCAATGTCTCCCCCCAGAGTTGCATGACTTGGAGCTGAAGTTCAAGATTTTCGAATCCCCAGCCAAGAAATCAGGCAACCATTCCCTTATTACCATGACCCAGGGCTGATTCTTCCAGTGTATTTTGGGACTGAGATTAAGCAGTGCATGACGACCTTTACCCCAGAACTAAACATGGCTCATGGGAGTTTTTTTTATCCTAAAATCAGAAGATCTGAGTCACTGGTCATCATCCCTTCAACACGAGGTGGGCAAGGCAAGTCTATCCCATGGCATGTACTGGGTCACAGCGGATTGACTTATAAGGCTCACAACAGGCTTTTATAATGGAAATTTTATTTCATAGCACAGACACGCACAGCTGGTTTCAAGTGTTGTGTTATATTTCATGACATTATTATTAATGTATAAAGACTTTACAATGGAACAAATTAGCATGCCGTTTATGAATAAACTTAACAAAACTCTCCAGATAATTCAGGCGAAACAATGTGGTTGTGAATCATGAAGAAAATCAAGACCAAAAGAGTTACATCATGTGTCTTAAAGCTTACCATTTCCATTATGTGCCGCACACTGTCAATGTAAAAAAAAAAAAGTGGTTTATGGTGTCCATTATTGAAGACGGCACAGCTTATGGCACAGTGAACCTTTTTAGCATGACTGATCAGGGTTGTTAATTTCCATTGAGGTGAAAATGCTGAAATACTGAGATATAATTACGGCAAATGTAGTGGTTACGCAAATGTTATTAACAATGCAAAAGCTGCATACTTTTATACAACAAAAATTTAACAAGATTCATGGAAATGAGAAAAAACGTTGTATGATACTGTGAATTCATGAATTCATGTAAATATATATATAAAAAAATCTTAAGCTTAGAAACGTTTGTACATTGTTTTGTTTTTGGAGTTCATATTATATTCAACACATCCCTCAAAACATCAGTGGTAAAGAGACAGGAAGCATCATGAGGCCGGAATAATAATCAAAGCAGATACGTGATCAAAGTGCTTGGTGACAGGATGGAGTAGATGGGCAAATGAAACAATAGCTGATAGTTTAGTTTCACAAACATTTCTCAGAAAGACAACTACTCTGGAGGCAGAAATAATCTCATCGGTTGAGTTAAATTTTGGGGATCGGAGCCAAATAACACTGGCTATAAAAATACTTGAAGCCCACTTAAAAGGCAAAATTAGGAAGCCTGATGGTGCTTCCGAAATCTAGCCATGCTACGTTAGTTTACAGGTTATCTGGTTCGGTCACTGTGTTTCCTTCAACTAGATGCTAGCTTCGAGAAAACTCTTCGAAAAAAATAATAGACCACAGCGTGCAGATATGGCATTGAAGTCGCGCTTGCATTGGCTGATCGGCATCCACACTTTCATTAATGCTTCACCATCACTGGCTCATTCATAAACGCCTTGGCTACCAGCTGACTAGGAGCATCCAATCGTATTCATTCTGATGTATAGCACCGCCATTATAATCTGACACTTTGCACTATCAAGGCCCACAGTGAGGTTGGCAGTGCTGGAGGATCGGTGACATAGGGACTACTCACAGGACTGCGTAGCTGGTGAGCTGCAGTATTTGTTATCTAACTTGCTATCTAGACAGTCATAATCCTCGTCACAATTATGGTTACAATAGCTCTTGGTCGCTAACAGGACAATAAATTCACTCACTTTATTCAAGAAATATATTTGTACCATCGACTCTTCTCTCGTAACTAGTCTAAATGCCATGCCTGTTTTGTGGAGCAGTTTATATTCCAGCAGAGGTGGATGGTGAAATATAGGTAAACTTGAGTAATCCGCCCAAATTTTGGTGTCAAGGTTTCATAAAATTGACTTAACTAAGATTTAACGTACATGTATGTGTGTATTTTTTTTTGGGGGGGGGGGTTTAGCTCTCCCAGCAGATTCCTTGTTGCTGCTAGGATTCTTTAAGAGCTCCCTCAAACAGCAGAGCCTTTTCTGCCAAATCTAACCCATTTGCCACATATGGTCAATTTCTTGAACTGTGAGTGTCTCTGACTGAACTCTCTTCTTTTCTCTCTCCACAGGACGATATCAATGACTATTTCACTTCTTTGATATGTGTCTTGGTAGCAAGTGGATAGAGGATAGGTTCTGAAACTTTCAATGTATGTTTTAATACAGTACTCATGCCCAAATATACGCTTAAAGAGTTATTGGTGGCGGTAGTCATACTTCCTGTCTATAGTGGTCGTGAAGTGACTCCATTTTAAGAAATTGGACACACAGATGTTCAGTGTAAAAATGCATTCTAAAGTTGTTGTTTTTTTAAATATAATGAATTTGTCTGGCATCTTGTACAGTCAGTTGCATTAGGAGGGGGTCCCTTCACATCAGTATGGACAGGAGGAATGACTACAGCAGCCAAAACCTCTTTCAACATACATGTAGCCACATATTTCATAAGATAGACTTATCTGAAGCAACCCTTTAAAGAGATATAAGGCTTATAATTGAGGAAGTATCTGCTTGATTGACGTGAGCCCATCTCAGTCAGCCACTGGCCATGCCTCTGCCCAAATTTTGGTTTTCAGGCATACCAAAAGGACATCTGGTGATAAATCCAAAATGCAAGCCTCAAGGCGTCTCCCCAGAAACCAATAGGTGATGCTACAACTGCTATGTCTCTTTTAAACTAACCATTTGTAGCTATCTATCTGTCTGCTAGTTAGCCAGCCTGCTGACATTTCAAAATGCTTTCCTAAACTCTGCCCGATGAGCTTCAACTCAACCTGTGAGATTATTTCCACTTTTTGCTGTCTTATCTATTGACATATTGTACAGTTACATCCCAATACACATTTGAGGCGTGTATGTTTGGTACACTGCGAGGTCAGGTGTTTGAATAGCATGCATTGGTACCGGAAGGCTGGTGTAGGTTCATCCTTTGTCCTGTTGAGTCCAATATGGCTGCTTCTAGGCTGTCAAATACTGAGCATCTTCTTTCTATTTAGGTGCCATACTGGCAGGCCTACTGTGATCTTATCTGTAGCACAAACTAGCTGTGCTCACTGGTCGACAAAGTTTACCTGATATGTGAGCTGATGGCCATTGTCCCAGGCATACAAAACCTTCTCCTTGGGGTTGTAGTCAATCTGGGTGGTGAAGGAGTACTCGTTGGTGAAGGGCAGGCGTGGGATGGCTTCCGTGTTGGTATGGGTGTCATAAGCATAGTTCACCTCACCTTCCTTTTGGTTGTACACATTGACGGCGTACAAGACACCACAGATGATGAAGCAGTTCCCGTAGGAGTTCCGCTTGAGACCTGTCCTCCAGGTTGTTTCCTTTTTCAACGACAGGTCTCCGGGATCCAGTTTACTGATGATGATCACCTCTTGCTGGTTGTAGTCATAGTCCATGGAAGGGTAGATCACCCACAGGCCGCTTTCGTCCACTGCGAAGTCAATGTCCGAGTGGCCCCTCCATTTCCAGGGAGTGGTGTCCTCGTAAACCACATCATGCAGCAGTGTCCAGGCTGCCACATATCGCATCCTCAGATCATACTTGATGATGTTCTTGGTGAAGGCTCTGTTGTAGTAGAAGGCTCCGTTATAAACCACATGGCCTGTGCCTATCCAGTTGTAGGGCAGTTTGAAAAGGTTGCTCCACCGGCCTACGATAAACAAGAATATTATGTTAGCTTTACCTATTTATTGTAAAACATCGGTGAACACTCATTTGTCAATGAACACATTCTGTTGCACAAAACAGACCACTGTTTCACCTCTGATGCAAATGCCTCCATCAAGGCCCATATTTGCCCATGTTAAAGTGTCTATTATCACTGGTGGCTCCAAGAAAAGCTGTATTATTCAAAAACCCTTTTCATCACACCTCAGCTACAGGCCGACTTAAGGATTTTCAGGCTCCAGTAACTGCCAGGACCGCGTTCAGCGATAAACAGAATCCAGGACTCTAATATCCCTTCACAAACATATGCGGCAGACATCACATTCCATGCTATTCTACAGTCCATGATCAGATTACTCCAGTCAAGTAGTCACCTGGTCTGCTCTAAAGACTTGACTTGAGAGCAAAAACACTGGTGACTTGTGTGACCTGATAACATCCAATAATGTGTTCAAATGTAGTTCAAATGCTCAGGCCTGAGAGACTTGCAACTGACATGCAATTTGCTTATGAAACTTGACTTGGACTTGCCCCAAGAAACAGCTTTTCCAGACAGTCCTGAGGAGCCAATTTATGGTAAATTTAGCCTGTAATAGAATCAATAAGCAGGATCATATATAGCAAGCTGGTCATTATTGCAAAATAAGCTAAACCCCTCCTGGATGTTCAAGACTCCTCTGCTGTACTGTTGTGCTTATTTATACATGATCCTTTCCTTATTATGAGTTGGATACATTCAGCAGTGTGTGTGCTAAGCTGATATTATGCCCTTCATAGAGCCAATGACAATGTTTTTACAATGCCAGACTGTGTACACACTGGCTTCATGTGAAAGGGACACCGTTTGTTTAGCAGTTCAGTCCTGAACAAACACATTGTGTACTGTAGGTGTCATTTTCTAATCTCATCCTATCTGCTTTCCTAACCTTCCAACCTCAGGAAGTCTGATTTAGATAATGATAATAAATGGAAAGCCCAGTGAAGGACAAAAACAATGTGCATGGTCCCCCCTTCCCTGCCCCCGACCATCCCCAACGCTAAGGCCAGCCCACACTCTTAATCCCTCTCTGCTGTGCCCAGTTCAAAGGAAAGGCCAGAGCACATGTCAGGGAACAGCAGGCATCACCGCCACTCCAAATACCTAGTCATCCGCACACAGCTGTGAGCTCACCGCTCTGCAGGACGCCTCACATGTAAGTGCATTTAGAAAGCCCGTTGTCCAAACACATCTAGATCAACAAGCCAAGTCCTATGAGGGGAGATCATCTTAATTCTCTTAGAGAGTGTAATCCAATTCCTCAGTTGATTTGGATGAGGAAGGAGTTGATTTTCCCACCCACTGGAGCCATGAAACTACCAAGACCTGCATTCCACAGATCTCATCAGTCTCACAGAGCTCATTGGACAATCAACATGAATCAATGTCAACATGTTTTTAAAGAAAACACAGCTATACATTAAAATAGGGTGATACTAGAGTTAGACCAATATGTTGGGATGATAATGGTGTTTTGATTAAGATGATGCAAAAGTGAAGACATGTGAAAGTCTGCAAACACCGAAATGAAACCTCTTATGAAGCTGCTAATCCACCCAAAGCCTTAAAACTAACCGTAAAAATGAATTAAACTGAATACTGCTCAAGGCTTTTCAAACTTTCATTTCTTAGCCCTAAATCGTGGGCTTGCTAAACCAGAGCTAACCTAATGTCATGTCACTTTATCTTCATTAACCCAGGCTAACAGTAAGCCTCAGGTTAAGGGCAGATATGATAATGTTTGACTGGACAGCAAATGTTCCATTGCTTAGTCGTGGCCTAAGGGTGTTGTTCTATACAATCTACACAGCTTTTTGAGCAAGCAAAATAAGGCCAGTCAGAAAAGCCAATTTTTATTTTAGCTGTTCCACTAGGTCTCAGTAAAGGTTCAAGCCCACAGGAGTCGTGATACAGACTTGAGACTGGTTTGAGTGACGGATTTATGGTTGTGCGTTGAGGGGTTATGGCGTAGGTACGTGCATAGGCTTCGCAAACATCGCAAACAAAATCAAGATACCGCCCTCCCCTATTCCTGTAGATTCAGGTCGCAATGCTCTTGATATCAAAAATTGCTTCATTTCGCTACTTAGAGTAGAACTGTGTCCATGAGCTATGTGTCACAGCCACTACAGTTTCTGCAACCACTGACCTCACACAGTATCTTTTCCTCTTGTTGGAATCTGACCCTGAACTAAGGATCAAAACCTAAGCTTTAGGTATCTATGGTAGGACCCCCTTGTATCAAACATAGATACAAATTAAGTCTAGGACTAATGTTGGGCAAACAGGGTGTTGTAAAAAGACCCAATTGAAGCACACCTTGCTTGAAGTTGTCCAGGTTGCGGAACTCCACCAAGTTGTTGCCGTAGTAGTAGTTAGTGACATAGATCTTGGAGTCTTTAGCCAGGGGATCCTTCATCCAGGCTCCCTCGTTGCGCCCATAACTGTGCTGCTTCTCTGGCTGCTCAATGGATGCTAGAGTCCCTTCACAGTTAAGGATCTTCCCTGGAGGAAACAAGCAGAACATTCAACATGCACGCCTGGGGGAAGAATGACTTGCATTAACATGGGCTTAAATCGATTGTCACACTCATACATTTCTTGGCAATGTGGACCTACACACTTTTCTGCTGCTAAACTGGCCTCTGTCACTGCCATCACCGCCTGCAACGGAATTTATTTATTAATTTATTATTTATTTACAGAGGGGTGTTTAGCACGTACCTGCTCTGTGGAGAGTGGGCCGACTGTTGTTGTTGGAGTTGTCCAGCACCAGCACAATGGTCGGAGCTGGTCTTTCAGATGCTGGCGTACTTTGTGTGGTGATAGTCGTGGGTGGGGTGGTGGTGGAAGTTGTGGTGCTAGTAGTTGTGGTGCTAGTGGTAGTTGTAGTGCTGGGGACTGCAGTGGTGGCAATGGGCTCAGCCACGGTGGCGTCCATGGTTTCCAGGACAATTTCAGCTCCTCCATCCTCCGACTGGTTTTCTGTGATGTGATGAACCGTGTACGTTTTGGCAGAATGGTCTGGAGTCAGTCCAGGAGATAGAGAAGAAATGTAAGATTCTACAAAGCTAGTTTTCATCAAAAACACAGCCAAACAAGGTCAGACAGTCCTGAGGCGAGTGGTGAGTGGTGACAGAGGAGAGTAACACTGAACAAGCTGCTTCTTGTTAGTGATGGTTACATACCATTAGCAATGGTAGTAAAATGCAGCAGTGTGTAGGGACATTGTCTCTAAACTGTCTTTCAAAGGTGTTTCAAACCTTTCATTCACTGTACAGTACATGCAGTATATGGCTCCCAGACAGCGGGAGACATATTATAGTCTGCTGTGTTCCAGAAGTTCACATCAAAGACGGCACATTAGCAATGCAGCACACAGGGAACACCAACTTCCTCCCTCTTCTCTGAACTTCTTTCTCCTCTTTCCTTCATAACTCAGCCTCTTCTTCTGTCTATTAGCTTCAACTGGTTTTATAACAGAGTGCACTGAGGAAGCATTTTGCTTTCAACAAAAATGGGAACAAGATGCTTCAGAGTGTTATGTAATGTATAATATATAAACGCTGAATCCTGTTTCATGTTTTGGGAAATCTGCATTCTTTTTTTATCCCATAAATCCATACTGGTCGGACTCTTTCGTCCTGTTATCCAGTGCTTCTTGTTATCTAGTGCTTCAGGCTTCTATAGTCGCTTGTGGTCTGCTGTAAAAAAAATAAAAAAAAAAGACAGCAGGCTGTCAAAATCTTAGCAGAGGGAGAGTCTGCTCTCCTTCTGGTCCTCATACTCTGACTTCCTGTGCTGCCAGACAGATGTGAGGAGATTATCGCAGTGCTGCATAAGCAGTGCATCTTCCCGACACACGTCCCCTGAACACATTGACCTGATGAGGGCTGGAGTAGAAACAATATTCGTTTTTTTACAATTTACAGTAGTTGGTCACAAAAAGCCATTAAGTCTTGATTAAGATGATTAAGGAGTTTTATATTGTACCTGGTATTAAATGTAACAATAATTTCCAAACCAAACTACTGAAACAAATCTGTTACAACCATTGTTTCTGGTTGAGTGTAGCTAGCACATGAAAGAGGACATCAGATAATTACTAACAGACATTGACTTTTGTTACTATTATACATTTTGGTACTGTGATGAAGATATTTAAGTAGTTGTTAAAGGACCATGCCAGTTTTTTTTTTTTGCATGCTTTAGTCCATTTGTCCAATCGTTGATGCTTGACATCACTGTTAACAATTTTCCAAACAACTCTGCAAGATCCCCATTGGCTACAAATGCCTTCATCTCAATCTTACAGTTGCTGTTGCAAACAGTCAGTTTTCTAGATGCTTTGTCGGTTGTTGCAGCCACATGGTTACTACTTCAAGTTTGCAGGCTGGTCAGGTGCCACTGAGCGAGTCCCCTGAACTCCAACTCAGCTGCAGTAAAATGTGTGTCACTCTAAGTAAATTTGAAGAGAAGCATTTCAGTGCAATAAAAGCGTGAAGGTGTATCAACCTTCCCTGGATGAATAAAGGTTCCTGCATCCTGCTCTTTGCCAGAGATTATGGAAATGCAGCGGACTGGTTTCAGTGATTTGACAAGGGTGGCTGGGCTTCACATACATGGCAGAACACATGGTCTGACAGTGTTATGTGCGTGTGCCTTGTGCAAACGCAGCATACCTATTCACTCAACTAGACTTAAAGAGGATTGGAAAGAGTCAGGAAATGTTTTCTCTGCATTGGTGAGGGTCCCCAAACATTGTAGTAAGGAGTGAAGCTGAGGCATGTCATGGACATGGCAGCCCTCCATTGAGACAGCATTCCATCAGCTCCACGTATATTGTCAATAAAAGATTTGGATTTCCTGCTCGCTGAATGCACACCAGCAATCCAATCCAGCACTGACTAGACCAGCTTCGCTAAAGACAACACTGGAATAAATTTTGTATTGAGGTGATCTTTTGTCCACACAGCGATGGATTCCCACTTTTATTGCCCCAAGTGTTTGCAGCACAATTACAGCCTTATCTCACACTTGTATAAAACAACATTGTCAGGAAAACATCCTCAATTGGAAACTCAATACAGCTAATGAAGATCTTGACTCTGGCCCTATGACTCTCTGGCTGCTGGCTGATCCTGATCCAGCAAAGTGTCATGTGGGGTCAGATTAGATTGCTGAAGAAACTAATTTGGATCATTTTCAACACCCACAGTGGATCACGCACAGATGATCGCACCCAGATGGGAGTGCAAACTCAGCCAAAGTGCCAGCACAATGTTTGCTTTAGCTCAGAGAGGGTGGCTTTCTATGAACACGCAACTGTGCTGGGAGAGTATACAGAGTGTCCCGGCCAAGCTGAAAACCCTCACCTCCTCTGTGCTCCTCCTCGTCGGTCTTGGCAGCCTTGTAGTATGTGATGCCCCTAACCACGCCAGGCTGGTGGCCAACCACCTTGGCTTTGGCCGTAGGGTCAGGCTTGACCGGCTTCCCAGGTTTAATGACCTCTTTCTTGGGCTTTACGACCTTTTCTTTGGGTGGTTTGGGTGGGGGTTTGGCTGCAGGGCTCTTTTTGTTGGGCATTTTTACAGCCTCCCTGGTTTTTTCACCATTAGTGTCCTGTAAACATGGACATTCAGGTTATGTCAGGATAATATTGGCTTGCAGGTTTTATATGTTGCATAGGCTTATACTACTATTACTACTACTTCTAGTGTTAATAATGTTACCAATATTACTACTAGTACTACTGCTGTTACTATTGCATCTGCTACTAATGGCTGTAGTCAAGACCAAAATGAAGAGCTGAAAGACGCTAAAACGCTTCATAGAGCTGAGGGAAACTGCAGGGTCTGGTGATATTTATCACAGCAGGCGACCCCTTTAACAAGCATGTGGGCATCTGATTCACATTGTGAATATACATTTAAAGGTACAGTTTGACATTGTTGGAAATATGCTTATCTGTTTTCTTGCTGGGAGTTAAATGAGACGCTCAATACCACTCTCAGATCTGTGCAGGAAATATGAAGCTACCACAAGCAGCCGGTTAGCTTAGCTTAGCATAGCTAAACAGCAAGCCTGGTTCTTTACAGTGATAGCAAAATCAGGCCTATCAGCACCTCTAAAGCTCACCAAATAACACAATATGTCTCGTTTGTTTAATTTGTACAAAAACCGAAGTAACTACAATTGGCTGTTTTATTGGGGTTTATGTGTACCTTTGCTTGGGTGAAGTGCTGGTAGGTGGATTTTGATTGATTTTGACCAAGGACCAAACACTGTAATAGATGAGACCGGTGGCTAAGAGCAAGACAAGTGAGTCAAAACACCCACCATGCCAAGCTAAGTCTGAGATAATAGAAGCAATGTCTGGAGACTTGGGGCTGAGATTGGACTTGAGCACTACAGTGCTGACTAACAGCACTGCTTGTAATGTACTGCTAATTGTACAACTACTGCTAGTCCTAGTGCAAATACTAGTACTACTAGCAGAACTACAATACTACAAATGACTAGTTGTTCTTCTGACCTGTGCTTTGCTCTCAGAGGAGTCTTTCTGTAGCAGCTGCAGGCTGAGGCTGGAGATCTCCTTCTTGATGCTCATCATAATGTTGGAGTAGTTCTCGTATCTCTTGAACTGGTTGGTGAGGCTCACCATGCTGTCCCGGACAAATTCATTCTCTCGCGTCAGGTTCGTCTTGATTGTCTGCAAGACAACATCATTATCATCATCATCACAGTTTTCGCGGTCCATTAAATTACATAAGCTGGTGTGCAAGGTCACATAAACCAACCCTTTGATTAGAATGATACGAGGAAGAACACGAGTTTGGTTTGCTTGCCTACCTCTTCCAGGGTGTTCATCTGAGACACCACCTTGTTGATGTAGGAGTGGACTTTCATTAAATCCATGCTGTAAAGTGTTCCCTCAAGGAGGTCCACCATAGATTGGAGCTGGTCATTCATGCCATAAAGAGAGAAGCATTAGCATCATTCACCATCTCCTGAACACAGACCTGACAGCTTTATGTGCCTCTGTTCAACTGTAGTAATAGCCTAAGTGCCCTCCCAAAACATTTGTTCTGATTAGCACTATTGACATCCACACTCTGCTCAATGGGCAGCCCAGTCTGGGGCTCATTCAGAGTCCATCTTAATTATTATAGACCTTTCCTTTTTCAATGTGATCATTCCCTTCAGAGATGTATTGGGGTTTACTCTATGGTTTAAAGTGGAGTCAGATCAAACATCTGGAACTGCCTTTTGTTTCATATGCTACATCGCGTGCTTCTCCTGCCTGTGAAAAATGAAAGTGTGCTTTAGGTATGTGCAGTGGTGTGCTCATGATGTTTGATGACATACAACTATCGCCAGGTCACGGAGAGGTGAGGAATGACCTTTGATGCTTTTAAACATTTCGTTTCCGCCAATTGCTTTTCTTTTAGTTCGATTTTACAGAGTGAAATGAGCACTCAGGCTGCTGGGGAATTCATTTCATTTTCTTTGTCCTCGTCTCTATTTTACAGCTTATCTTATTATTCTGTGTGTTTGCTGACATTCTATTTATCTTTATCAGTTCTAAACCTTATTACATTCCTGCTCTAACAACCCAGTTCAATGTCTTTACGTGGATTATGGATTATTATATTATCATGAGTTCATCTTATTGCTATTTTTGTCCTTTGTGGCTGGCTCTAAGGACTATCAATTATTTTCAGAATTGATTAATTTGTTCATTATTTTCTCAATGAATCATTTTGTCAATAAATGGAAAAATGGCCTTCAGGATTTCCGAAAACCCAAAGCGATGCCTTCAAATTGCTTGTTCTGTCCGACCAACAGTCCAAAACATAGATATTTAGTTTACTGTCATATAACATAAGGAAAAGCAGCAAATCATTAAATTTGGAGAGGTTGGAAGCAGCAAATGTTCGGCATTTTTGCTTGATTGTCTCAAATCAATAATCAAAAAAGAAGCATTTAGGTCCAGGGCACGATACGTCTCAACAGCTGCTGGTCAGAATGGTGTTATGTTTGGGATGGGTATTCATCATTGCCAGAGGATAATTTCAAGTGTATAGTGACTCCCTGACCTTTCGTCTAGTGCCACCATTTCCACTTGTAAGAAACATTACATTGGGCATATTGAAAATTACTGAGCATATTCCTGCTCCCCACTGCTGGTCAGGCTCGTACAATAGCAAAATTGTAAGTGTTTTTTCACCTGAGGTGTAACATTATGGGCTTCTTTGTTTTTTTTTTCATCGTGTCTGGTGTAACAGATGTGTTCAAAGGAAAGACATTGGTGAATTAGCACGAGGACTTTTATGAATTGGCTATGAATTGCTTTTTGAAGGGATAGTGCTGAATATACTTTCAATTATTCATTTGGAAAAATGAATGATTAGTACTTTAAAGCTCCTATTTGTAAGATTTGACCACTTCTGACTTTGGCGACTCCTAGTGGTCAAATGCGCTAACAAATAAGTAACAAATAGACTGTGTACAATTACATAAGCTGGAATGTCAAATTTATCTACAAACAATAACTGCTGCCATCAGAGTCAAATATCAAATATTCCACATATAGTAGCTTCATCGTTTCTCACCTTCAGTAACTCAGGGGCCTGTTTCTTCAGCTTCTCCATCTTCCACTCATTCTCACAGGGGTTGAGGGAGGACGGCGGGGCCGTGCACGAGCACTTGCAGTCGGATCCGGAGCTGACCGTCTCCACCGTGTAGAAATCCTCCACGCGCACACTGCCGCTCCGCAGCCGCAGGCAGGCATCCTTGCTTAGAGGGCGCATGATGCATTTACAGCGGCAGTCTGAGCCCTCCGACGTCATCCGAACAGGCTCAGTCTCCCCAAAGATCTGGAGGACAGAATGACAATTTTCCCATTTTCAAACCCAAAGAAAAAAAAGGTATTTTGTGGTGTCTCTATAATCTTCCTTTCATTTTTCCACTTAAGTACATGCAGTAGAAATGTCTCTTTATTGTGGTACCATTCTAATCAAGCAGCTTCAGGGCTGAGCAATAATCTAACACATTAGATTGATGACCTAGACTACGCTGTATATTCATGCACCCATAAAATGTGGCAGTTTTTTGAAGGTGTATGCTGAGCTGTGCTGTTCCTTCTTCCACCGGTGAATCCTGTTCTTCCAGTCATCTATTCCATTAGTCTAAACCCTGCTGGACTTCCATGAATAATAACTCTTTTTTTTTATTGTAGGGAAACAAAAACAAGGCCAGGAAAGTGATCCTGAAAAATAACCACTTGCTTCCCCTCTTTTGAATGTTAGCCAGTGTGACTCAGAGCAAAGCCTCAGAGACAAACATAACTCAAAAGACTTCTGCATCACCAGCCGGCCTTTGGCTGCCATGTATGATGACAGAGCTTTGGCAGGCCATGGTCATGGCTTACTTAATAAACAGGAAGCAATGCATGGAAGTCTGAGCAGACATTCCACACTCCTTCCTTGGTGAGACAAGTACAAGCTGGCATACAGTGGAGATTGCTTCAAGATCACACATATTCCCTTGTTTTACAGTGACACCTTGCAGATTTGTAAATTTGGTTTTGCAACAGCAGTGTCCTTTCAATTTTAGATTGCATGCAAAGTCAATGCAAAGACACAATGGGACGCAAATTTGTACTGGGTGGTGCACATGGAAGAGAGGATGTGGATGGAGGCGAAGAGGTAAAGCTTGCTACGTTGCTAACTAGCAGTTTTGGCGAATAAACATGGAATAATAATAAATGGACATATAAATTTGCACAAATAACACAAGGTTAAAATTTGCTTTGTGCTCAGTCTGAACACACCTTAAGAGTTCTGGTCCCTATCCATCTTGATACTGAACAGCTATAGATGAGAGGGCCTGCACCTAATGAGCCGAGACACATCAGTCGTTACCCATAGTGCAGCTTGCATCACATTTTAATTCCCACTAGCAGCAAGACCCAATACTGGCCAAGAAGATCAGTCAATCATTTGGTCTGTTGGTTGATCTGTCCATCTCTCATGATGAGGTATCTTAAGATATGTGGCTGGATTTCCATGAAGTTTCCTTTGGATATTCATTGAATTTGCACACATGATGTCTCATAAACCATAGGGTAGATTGCCATAAAACCTGGGTTACCACATTAAAAGAGTCCTCCATCGATTTAGCATCGCACCCCTACACCATTTTTGGACTCACGATGGACAGTTCAAAATCAATCAAAGCATCAAAATCAATGCAGCAGAACCTTATCATCCTTTTTATTCCACGCATTCTTCTTGCTTGTCATACCTGGCATACATGAATTGTTTGTAACCTCTGATGTATCAATACATACCGTATATTGCCGTCTGCTATGTATGTATGTTCACATTCATTCATTCGTGTACTATTCATGGTAATAGTTGGCCATCACTCGTGTGCTCAGTTGATGGGACACACCTTACTTAAGGCGACCTTAGTTCCATCATTTGGACTCATGACTGTTGGATTGTGTGTTGGAGGAGGTTTGGGCTGTCATCTCTCCCTGTGGAGATTTAGGGACCTCTATAAAACAGCAGGATGGGGCGCACATGTGGTATCACTTTTATCAGGAAGAGAGTTCAGCAAAAGAGATTTTTCATTAATGAGCTGTGGTCCTGTTCTTTAGGAGGTAGTACTCTCAGAATATGAAGAAGACAGTTGTAGAGGTTCGGGTCAAAGATTTACCAGCGCACCAGGTATATGAATTCAACCTATGTACTGATCTCTTTGCAATTCAGGCTCTCCAAAATGGTGACCGTTCCCTCTTTGTGAGGACGTTTGCCAAGAGATGGAAACGAAACATCTTTGGACAAAACAAGACATTTGATTACGTCACACTGTACAATGGGACAGGCATTTGTCACTATCTTTGGACATTTTGCAGACTTAATGATTAATCCAGACAATAATCAGCAGATAAATCCATAATGAAAATAATCGTTAGTTGCAGCTCTACATTGGATTACTGTATTATTAGAGGGGAAAGTCCTTTCACAAAGTCTTTACAATAGTGTTGTGTCAGTGAATTGGCCTACGTGTTCATGTGCTGCCTAGAATGAAGTACTACTCAGTCTTTGAAGCAGGTGTATAGTGTCTTCTGCGGCTCTGGAGAAGCTTTGTCAAGCCTGAAACAATAACTTTCATGATGTAGTCACAGTTGTCCCGGCTTGGATGAAAAAGATGCTATTGGTTGCATTATGGGAAACGTAGGATCCACCGTTTTTTGGGCTTGACCCATACTAGGGACTAAAGGTCCGGATGTCAGCATCCTGCAGCATCAATTTAGGTCAGTCTTTTTTCAAATCGGTCTCTTATGTGTCACCCAAATTTACAGACTTGCAATATTAGTGCAATAACCCATTTAAATATGATGAGCAAAATAACAATAGATGATACAGGATGGGGAATATTATTTATATATAAAACAATACCACGGCAGAAACAAAGAGTGAAGTAGGTAGTTAGAATTATGGCTGTGATTTGGTCATGTTGGTGATATATTGTTTAATGGCTTTCCATCGTTACAATTTGAACAATTTAGGTCTTTTAGCAGGGCAGCAGCAGGCTGAAGGTGCGGGGGAGGAGTGGCGGAGGTGGTGGGGGCTCATTAGCGAAGGAATGCAGGCTGAGTGATGGGGGGAAGGTGTGGAGGGGGGTATGCTTTCCCCTCCATTACCGGGAGGGGGTCCTGATATGGGGCAGGACCCCTGTGCGCAGAGCCAGCCCAATCCTGACCCATGTCAAGCGAAAAGGCAGCAGGTTGACAAATCCTACAGCCACATGAAAACAGAGTGGATTAGCAGATTAAACTTCTTTAGCAGAGGCTATGCCCACGGCCCTGCTGAGCTGCATTGTTCAGCCCCAGCCGAACACTGAATGCTGCATGGCAACATCAGCTTAAGTTGCTTTAAGTTGGAGAAGTCAGAGAAATTCCAGCCAGATTTGCTTTAGTACTTCATGTTTTGTCTAGTCAAGACGGACTAAACCCCTTGCCTCTCAGGCTTTGCTGCGGGAGAAAGATTTGGCCGCAGCTTATCATGAAAAATCGGAATCCCTCTGCCAATCAGAGCAGCTGCTGCCTCCTCCTGTCAAATCGTATGCGCCGGTATGCCTAACGCACCATCCAGCATCTCATGCCAAGCTGACCTACCAGTGTGAGAACAGGCAACACGATTAAGAGTGCTAATAATTAAGAGCACAGAGTATTTAACGCATGCTTTGAGCTTTGAGTCTTTGGCTTTGACCTCTCAAGTGCAGTCAAGTTCCAGGTCAAAAAGAACAAGGCTCAAACATGAACCCATGTCTGCACAATGGGAGGAAAAGAGCCTGCACGCCGCAGAGAGCTCTATTAGATCAACCGCTGTAGCCTTTAACAGCTAACACGCCCTGACAGTGATGAAGTGAAACCCCAATTGTGCTCAGGATTGCTAAAAACACAAGATGTGTTACACAATGGCCGCTGCGTTCATTAGCCTCAGAGCGAAAGTCAGAGTTTCAGGGGCACTGGCCTTTGTTCATATAAACAAGGATATCCTCTCCTTTTACTGCCTTGGCAGCTGTGTGGCAAAATAGGCAGGCAGGGCAGGGATCCCTTGGCAAAGCGCAAAATGTTCCAACCTTCAAACATTAGCACTTTATTCCTGTCATGACCTGCAGCTACTTCTCTAACTCTTGCTTCTTGCACTATTCTCCTACAAATGCACAAAAAAAGGCACCAATTCTAATCTAGTCTTAAGCCCACCAAGCTTGTGATTGTAAAGGATGGACTGTCCCTTTAAAATCCATCTCCTGTCAATGGTACTCAAGACCAAAAACCGGGGTCCACATTCCAGTCCAAAGAGTCCGCCTGATTCTTAATCTAATTAGCGGTGCTTATGATAAACAGTCTTACCGTGCCACTGTAAAGATTAATTTGGTACAAAGTGGTGAGGGGGGGGGGGTCTATTAAAGGCTGGAGTCTGGAGATGCACCCTGAGGTCGGTGGCTCAGACTATAAACAAAAACACTGGCATTAGCGTGGGGATGTTAATTAGCTGAACGCAAAGTGTATCAAGCACTCGCTGCTTTTGGGGGTACACATCCACATTCCTGCTGGGTCTGTTTATGTGTCCAGACTCTCTCTGAACTCTTCAGTCATCACAGCACATCACGACACAAAACATGAGAAGAAGAATACTACACATCGTCCTTTGGGAAATGACTGTTGTGTGGGCCTAATAAATGACTTCATGAATTACATATGTGAAGGCTGCTCTCTAGTCACAGTAATACCAAAAACCTCTGGGAAACCTTTAACACACAGATACAAAATCAAGCTGTTGCCGTTGCTCCCTAACAAAAATCCACATTCTATAATAATCCATTCACAAGCACAGGGAGACGCTTCCCTGATTATTAGTGTGCGTGTCTCGTGATCTCAGCCATGATATGATAGGAATGATAGATGTTCCTCTGCCGTTTCCCCAGATGATGATTTTGTTCGAGCAGATGTTCATGGGAGAGGCTAAGATGCTGCAGTCTGCGAGAGATACTGCGCTCCATTTATTGAGCAAAAATGTGAAGTTTACAAATTGTCAGCCGAAAAGTCGACGTCTGTGGGTAGTGTCGTCTGAAATCAACAGAGATGATTAGTGTAATCAGATGCTGACAGCCTTGCAGCTAAGCTAACGTAGGAATGTTCATTGCTTGCCATCACAACTGCTCAAAAATCCGGCAATCATTTGTTCTTTATTGTTCCATTCAATTTGAACACTGAATGTTCGAAAGTTCTGCTGTATGGTTTAGATGCAACCACGGCATGATTTTGGTTAGTGTCAAATAATCTATTAGTTATATATTATTATATTAGTGATATAATCTATAGTTAAACTAAACTTTTGGGAAATCTGCTTTTATTTGCAAGAAAGTGAGTATTTTGAAAAAGTCATCCTTTTAATTAAAATATGAATTAATTAATGAATATGCTCATTTCAAGCCCCAGTCTGAGATGTATATTGTACACTGCTGAAAGAATATGGACGTCATTTCTACGGATACTAAGCTGGGACATCCGACATGACACCAGCCAATTTGGCAGAAGTCTGTGATAAAAACAAGGCCGTGTTGTGAGATTTTTGGTGACAGTGGACCTGCAAGTCCACCTGCTATCATTTGCAATGCATAACACTGATAAAGTTACCCATGCAGATCGATTTAATGGTGGAACTTAAGTTAATGTAATGTTCAAGGACCAAGCGCAGTCGCGTGTGAGGGAGCTAGGACTATGGAGGAGAATGGCCTAAAACATAACATCCATGTTGACCATTCTGTACCAAAGCCAAACGACGTCAGACCCGCGTAAAAAACTCTGGTCACGTGCAGGGTCGTGCGCCTGGGTCGGATGGCGAACGCTGACCCATTCACGCCGGCACCACAAGCAGGTGTTTTTCTCAGGGTCATTGCCTTAGCGTGAATGAGGCATCGGTCTCTCTCATTTCCAACGGCTCGCAGCTTTGTTTTAACCACAAACACAGAGGCTCGACTCTCTGCAGGCTGGCAATGTTGACTCTTCGGCGAGCCCCATGTGACAGCCCCCAATTAAATGAAGTCACGTTGGCGCAACACGGCATGACAAAATGTAATTTCGCGTACCATTGCAGCAAATCATCTCAAGGCTTACGAGGCACCTTGCAGCGCCTGTAAGTGGACACATGCTTCATCATCAGGCCCGGTCTCTGCGACTGTGGCTGTTTCACTGAGGCAGACTGACCATCCCAGCCTGCCAGTCTCCTTCTCTCTATCCCCCGGTTGACCTTGCACTGATTGTCCTCGAGTTTGTTTCCAACCAAAACACGAAGCAGGTGCACGCGCTGGTTCCCACGCCACCCTCTGGTGCCCTCCATGCCCTCCTTCTAAGCGGGCTTTGTCCCTCATTAATGCCAGTGCCACCAGTCTGGCCACAGAGACTATGACTGGGTGTCTCCAGTGGCCACGAGACTGGAGCTGTGGCACTGCTGTGTGATGAGGAATGACGTTATGAGGAGAGACATGTTGTGATGTGCCTGGTTGACTGCGGATTTACTATGAAACCTTCAGTTGCCTTTACAAAGCCTGAACTGAACCTGAACTGATTCTAACATGACATCTTTATTTAAATACTTTTTTTGGGGGGGGGGGGGCATTCTAAACCCTTTTTTACCAATGCATTGACAGTAGACAGACGCAAGATGAGGAAAGAGAGCGAATGACATGCAACGAAAATGCCTGGGTGGACGGGGGATGTGGTCGCCCCTATCTTGTGCACAATGTTGGTGATAAATGATAGGTGCAAATGCTTTTTTTCAGCCTGACAGTGATGCAGCTTGAGATGAAAACAAAACGCTAACCATTTTGAGGCATGCTTTCCTTAGAAAACTGCCAAAATGTATTGGTCAATTCAGTCCCCTGGTCCATCAGAATCAGTGAAAGCATATTCATATCATTGACACACTAATCATAATTTAATTTACTACAACTACTACTACTACTACTGCCACTATGACTACTTCTACTAGATTACTAGAGACCCTAATCTCATGCAAGTAACAAGCAATTTGACACAGTCTAGAGTGACATACACGCTGAAACTACACTGCAAAACTACACCTGAACATTCACCTGAACATTCCACCCATATGTGATGGTCAAACATGTCATTACGTGATGCCACATCAAAGCAGGCACAGGGGTGGTGTCCACATACTTTTGGCCACTTTTACTACTAATACTACACACTACCACATGCTGCTTTTATCACTGTTGTGCTACTACAGCAACTATGAATACTACTAACACCTCCCATCACTACTACTACTACCGTGTGTGTGTGTGTGTGTGTGTGTGTGTGTGTGTGTGTGTGTGTGGAGGAGGAGGGGGGGGGGGGGTCACTGACCTACATTGCTGCTGATTTGGCCTCTGATTGTATCCAGACAATTGTTGACAGTCACACACCATACTTGGCCATAAATATGCGACAGAGCCTCTGGTCCTTATATATAATGTGTGCTGTACATGTGTTTTATCTTCTGTGTGTGTGTGTGTGTGTGTGTAGAGCTGGATTAAGCTGAGGGAGGGAGAGTGAGGGGTTACTGGAGTCCAGCAGCTGTACAAACAGGGGCAGCCAGATATTACTGTTACCCCACTGAGTGCCACCTCTCCCACACTCCGCTGGCATCAGGCCCGCACACACCGGGGCACCGGAGGGGTGTCATTACACCAACCTATTGTTACTCGTCCTGTCACCCCCCCCAAAAGCCCTCATTGGGAGGATTACCTGCAGCCATACAAAAATAACACATAACCTGGACCATCTGCCGGCTTTAGGCAGAAAATTTAAAGGTCTGGCTGGGGGGGAAAATGTTGGGTATTGGGTCAAGTCACTAATTTGTCTGGAGCAGAGGCACCTGTGGCACAGAACACGGAGCAGTGTGAGAGGTGAAGTCGAGCAGGACGGTGGAGGAGGTCTGGGACACTGTCATGACAGGGTCCGCCGTGATTAAACTCATTGCATTGACGCGTGGGGATCCTGGAACACCGAGTGTCTGCCGTGTGCCTGGTTTTTCTGTTTTCCTTACCTTGCTCTGCGAGGACGCGTCCTTGCACAGGACCAGCAGACAGGCGAACAGGTTCGTGTATCTCCACATTTTCTCTCCTGGCTCGTCCGGGGCGTGAGAGTTCCGAAATCCAACGCGGCAGTCAACTGCGTTCAGTCCATAGGGTAAAGCAGCGCGCCTATTTGAGCTCCATCGCCTTTTCACGCAGGGGTAATCATACAGTGTGTGTCCGTCCGTCCGTCCGCCTGTCTGTATGTGTGTCCGGGTGGATGTTAGTGCGCTGTGGTGTGCGTCCTGTCTGCGCCGCGCGCTCTGTTTTCAGCCAGGCGCACGGGGCGCATCATCTGCCATCCGCTGTCCTCCGCCGAGGGGAGGGGTTTACACACAAACTCAGCCCTTCAGTGTGTGCTCAGTCTGTGCAGAGCGGCTTATAATAACAATGATAATCACAATCACAACAACAATAATAGGACAGTTACATAATTATGTAATAATTCGATATTCTTTTGGAGTTATATTATATGATTTCATTTTTCAAACGCTTTGAATTCTGTGCACATAATGTCCCACGCTGAATGGCGTCACTATTTGTAAGTTTTAAAAGTTGTTGCGCGGACACTCCTTAGAAATGCGAAGGGCCTTTGGCGCCACCTGCTGGCCAAATTGTTACTTTGGCTTCAAGTGCCCCTGGGCTGCTGAGTCCCACTGTTTCTCCAGGTCTCTGTGCCATGTGGAGCTTTTCTGTGCTGGAACACTGCAGAGCTCCGCGTGAGCTGTGTGGCCATTTTTTTTTTATCAAACACGTTCATGTAGGAACATGCAGCACATGGCCTGAGCACTACACCGAAAACGTTACAACTTGAATTTTGGCACACTCTTCGAGGTGGGGCCTGGAGGTCAGGTAGTAAAGCACGGCTAGCCCTACAGTCATGCCCTCGCTATGTCAACTGATACTGTGCTTCAGTGAGGAACAGTAAGCAATCGTGCAGAGGTCCGATAGAATATATATATATATATACATATATATATATATATATATAAAATACAATAAAATATATGTCATGTGTTATAAATTATATTGCTGGGGTAGACTGGTGTACAGTAGTGATGGGATGAGTAAACAGTAATGCTTAATGACACTCTTAGAATATTGAACACCTTTATTGTTAGACCGGCACGTTCCGGCTTGTGGCCTTCACAAAAACACATTACAAGGAACATTTACATGGGGGAGGTATTAATCAGGATTTTTTATTTTTTTATATATGTTTCATATACATCCACTCAGATATCAGCCAATGGGGCAAATGCACAGATGGGCTGGGCATGTGGTCGTGTGGCTTCAGGCCAATCACATTCCCAGACTGGCAGAGAGAGGGAGTGCCCAGTAAAAAGATGTATAGGTGACATTATATTTGGCACATAAACGGGAGAAGTGCATAGGGCGGGAACTTCCCCAGGGGTCAAAATGTGCCTATTTGAGACACCTCGCTCCAAAGACTCTTAGCAAGCGCGATACATAGAAAGAGCGTGAAGAGCAACATAGATCCAGCATAAAAACCACCACAAAACAGCACATTTTTAAAAACCAAAAACCAAAATGTTTTTCTCTATTTTCTTTTTTGTTGACATTACCACCCCTTTAGCTGGGCTTAATTGTGTCTATGCCTGTAAAACACAGCGACCAAATGAGAGGTTGCTTTTCATTAAAATGTCTTGCATGAGTGGGATGTCTCACCTATATATATATATATATATATATATATATATATATATATTTAACACATGGGCACTGCATCATAAACACAACATTTTTTTGTTTTACAGGTTTTAAAGTCCTTAAAGTTTTTGGTATATCAGCAATACATGCAGGCTCTTTAGTTGTTTACTGTTTGCTGTTTACTGGACTCCAACAGCTCTGTCTCTTATGTTTCTCCCTTTTTTTGAAAGTTACCTCAGCGTTTCTTTCAATCATTGTCATTGTGAAGAATATGCCAATATTTGAGAATTATATCCTTGATGTTCTTAGTTTCAGGGATGAATGTGGCCCAGTAAATAAGGTGCAGTGGCTTGGATTTGTTTTTTTAACTCGCAGATAAGCCTCTCTGCTCTTTGGATCCACTTCAGCACATACAAGTCATCCCTATCTCTAAAATTTGGGTAACGTCTCTTCTTCACTTTTCTTGTAACGTCACATCCTCTCTTCAGTCTAGTGAGTCGACTCACCGGTAGGCTTTTCTTAAGAGCGATGGGATTTGAGGATGAAGAAGTGTATTCCGATCTGCAGGTTTGGCGTAAAGAGAGGAAGAGAGAGCATCGTCTTTTTTTTCTGTTCCATTTATATCGAGAAAATTTATTTCTTTGAGGCTATAATGAAGTGTAAATCTCAGGCCTGTAAAGTTACCAAACTTTTAAAAAACACTCATGGAGTGGGGATTGGTCCTTTCCAAAGTAGAAACAAACTATCTACACACTAAGTCTTTATGAGGTGAGTGCTAATAGAACCTCAGGAGGAAATGGATTTGGTGCAAGGTAAACGCACACATGTACTTTACTGTCAGACAGTTCAGTTGGGATGCTCTCTGCTAAAAAAAAACAGAAAAACCCCAGACAACCTTAAGTTGAAAAACTGGAAACCTTGTTCATCCTTCTGACTAAAAATCTCTCTAGTTTGCCCTCTGCAAAAGTTATAATATCTAAGTAACATATATAGATATAGAAAAATAGAGTGCAAAATAATAATAAATAAATAAAAAAAAAAGGAAGAAATCAAGATCAGAGAATAAGATTACTAACCCCCGCATGTTACAACCCCCACCCAACCCCCAACCATCTCTATCGCACGCACACACACACACACACCATCAACTGTGGCTGGGGTGTGATCACACCTAAAATAAATACAGATAAAAAAAAAAAAAACCTAACAAACTGACGATGCAACACATTAAAATGGGTTATAAAGGGCTGCCATGTATGAAAAAACTTCTCCCTTGAACCTCTCAGAGTGTATTTTATATTCTCAAGTTTGAGAAAGAACAAGACATCTTTAAGCCATTAGGATGTAGAAGGACTCTTGGCAGAGTTCCTGTGTAATCGTATGACACGTCTGGCTATGAGAGACGTGAATGCAGTTACCTGTTTTTGTTTCAAGTTAAGAGCAAGTGTTCTGTTAGGGGTCCAAAAATTGATCAGTGGAATTGGTTGCTGAGGACATCATTTTAAAAAACCCTTCCCAATAGTTGTGTAGTGCTGACTATAGAAAAAAACATACGGCTTAGATTGCAGGGAGTGTTATGACATCTACTGCATTTATCTACAACATCTGGATACATTCCAGAAAGCCTAGATTTGGAAAGATGAGGCCTAGGTGTGCACTCTGTCTATGGCCTCCTTCCACCACATGCTATGTAACTCCATATCCAGCTCCTGTTCCCATTTAGTTTTTGCTTTAATTGTACCACTATCTTTAAATGACATGAGGGAGTCATACATTTTAGAAAGTGATGCCCTTTGATGTAGTTTCAAAGAAAGCAGATTGACCCATGCTTGTTTTGGGGGAAGTGATGGAAAGCTGGGAAAAATGGTAGAGGTACAGTTTCTCATTTGAAAGTATCTGAAAAGATGGGATGGAGGTAGTCCAAATGTGGATGATAAAGAAGAAAAATCAGCGCTTCCACATACAAGTCTTGAAAAGTCTTAATACCTTTACTGTTCCACTGGGAGAAAGTTGAATCTAAAGATGGGGGGGGGGGATAAATGATTATTACATATTGGAGCCAAGGTTGATGCAGATAAGAACTTAAGATGGTGCCTACGTTGCTGCCAGATTTTTAAAGTGGTAAGAACTACTGGGCTGTCGGTTTAGCCAGCTGCCTTCACGCTGCCAATCTGAAAACATGATTTCTTGTTCCACGCATTATTATAGTGCGGCCACCAGAGGGCGCTACACACTCTCAACTATTTCTGATTGAGCACTCGTCACTTCATCGTATTTAACTCGCTGTTAACGCCGAACGCTGAACTCTCCTTCTTTGAGTAGCCAAACAGCAGCCTAGCTTGAGCACCAGAAGATAATGGTAGCATTAGCATTAGCGTGCTAGCTTTCGGCTTGTCTCACGAAGACGCTGCTGGCCAGACTCAAACCGCGGGACTCCATATCCCAGAATGCCTGCGGCGCGACAGCCATCCGTCGTTGCGTAATCTCTGTTGTGTATTTTGTGCTGCCTTCAAGTCATGTGGGAATAACCGAGTTTCATGATACGAGCTGCGGAGTAGTCTAATTAGCGCATTTAATTTGTTGATTTAGATGTAAAATAGGGTCGGTCTTTTTTTCCATACTTCATACTTCAGGAAGTATGAGAAAATGTTTTGTTCTCGTGTGTTCATTGACACTTAGCCTACTAGGTCCAGCTAGCTAAACAACAAATTCACATAGCCAGTTAGCTACATATAGGCCTAAAAAATATATTTTTTGTATAGCTCCCTGATATTTTAACATTAACTTATCATAACTATGCATCCTAATGAATTAACAACAGAATTATTGTTGTTTTGGGGGGCCGATACTACTTTGGTCCGGTTTTGACGCGGGCTAGCCGACTATAAACATTTGTAATTATTGGTAATTCTTCTAATGCATTTCTTATGTTTGCTTTAACATTTCAACGTTATTTAGTGACCCTGCTTTCTAATTGGACTTGAGAGTGGGCGATCCTCCACGCTCCTCACAGGTCCCCGAACGCACCACCCCTGGGGGTGTGGATCCAGTTATTCCCCGCTGACTGGAAGCAGTGGGCTAAATCATGGGACGGCGGTCCGAGCGTTGAGCCAGCCAGGCCGAGGACAGGGACAAAGCAGTGGCAGCTTGACTCACGTTCAGACTACGCTTCATCGCCACCACCAACACCACCACCACCACCACTGTCACCTCACCATCCTCACCGACAGTGTTGCGGGCTCTTCGTGGCGGCGAGAGGCGACCATCGGGCTGACTCGGGATCAGCCCATGCGGGAGGATGGAGATAGAGAAGAGGACGAATGGGTTCGACTACCCGGAGAGAAACAACGCAAAGTCCGTTAACGGTAGGCAAACACGACACCCGGAGCCCCTGGTCTTGCATGTTCACACACACACGCACACACATCATCAGGTTTACTGTATAACACACTGCTGCTGCCTGTGACCGGATCACACCTTTCCTCACCTCCAAACATTACCGCATGGCTCCGCTATTTTTAATTAACCCCCCCAACACACACTCACTAGTGCATCCATCACCGCTCACAGGCACCGCAGCCACTTCTCCAAACTCTGCACACTTGTGAACGCGCGTGAAACCCCGTGTTTGTGGCCATTCTTGTCAGGTGAAATGAAGTTTGGGAAATGCCTCTCTCTTAACAAGTGGTGGGAAGTGGCCTGCCGTTGGGCTGAGCGGAGAGAGCGCACTTTTGGCCTGAAATGTAGGCTGAGTTTGCTGTGTTTGCTTGTTTTGCATCAGCGGAAATGATCGGATTGTCTTTATTATTCCCGGGGTGTTTGCTTGCTTGCTTCGTGAGGTGTGTGTGTGTGTGTGTGTGTGTGTGTGTGTGTGTGAGTGTGATAGCTGGAGTCGGGCTCGCTGGGAACAGAGGTCGGAATGTTTTTATTTGGAGGTGGTCAGTCAGGCTCGGGGAGATCGTAAAAGGTGAACTTTTGAACTTGGAGAACGCCCTGAAGCCATTAGCGTTTTTTGTAGTCCCCCCCCTCCCGCAAAAAAAAAGAAATCCGGTGTTGCAGGGCGGAAAAGATGGACATGTGATAAATGGGCAGGATGCGTTCAATTTCTGTAGGATTCATCTCGCAGCTTGTTGCAGATGACACTGACTTTGGTCCTTTTTACATGATCAGCATACAGGGGGGGTACCCCTACCCCTACCCCTACCCCACACCTCACTTCTCATTCAGTTCACTTAAAATTTATTATTTCCTCAGATGTTCCATATTGACCACTTCCAGGCCCCACCAAAACTAAACCCCACAATACCTTGCAGCGGCGTCTGTCCCAGGCGCCAGTCTCATATCGTGCCCCCCCCCCCCCCCCCCCCCCCCCCCCCATGCGGGGGTGACTGAAGATTTACTGACATTTCCAAGATTAAAATTCCTTTAAAACTCTGCCCGACCTGAGCGCACTCGCCGTGATTTATGCGGGCGCATTAACGTGGACTGTGTTTTCTGACTGGTGTGTGTGTGTGTGTGTGTGTCACTTGATTGGAGAATAACAGTTGACTTAATGGGCCTAATTATGAAGATAGAAGAAGAAGAAAAAGGCCAGCAGGGGCATATGATGGGTTTGTTATGTCCCAACAACAATTACCAAAAAAAAGATAGACTAAAGGCATTTTCAAAACCTTTATTTTAATAAATGAAGAAAAAAATTACAGCTACATCAAAATCTTTTAGACATTAATGTACCCCATTTTTACTTTTTTTTTTTTTTTACTATATTCTGACGTTTTATAAACAAAACAATTCATTGATCAGTTGAAGCACTCTGCAGATTAATCAGTAATGAAAATACTAGAGCAGTTTTCACGATTTGATGGTCTCCTGCGCTACGTTTTTTTTTTCAGAAGCTAGAAGTAATCAAACGCTTAGATAACTAAATACGCGAGTACACTAATAAATGCAGACACTTCACGGAATAAACCAAAGGGAGCTGAATATGTTTTGAAATCCAGTCATGTATGTTATTTTCTAGTAAGACCAAATTAAGAGCCCTTTTTCAAAAAAGAAATTTACTCATTGTCCTGAATACAGTTCATGTAATACAATAAATAAAATAAAAAAAATGAGGAAGGCCTTCTCATCCAAACCGTTGTGTCATTTTCACGGCCAAACGTTCTCTGGTTCCAGCTTTTCGCTGCCTTTGACTTATGTGACCGTAAACTGCAAACTTTTGTCAAAGCCATTTCTTGACACGTCACCATGGGCTCTGGGAAACCGAGATGGACATTTTTGCCCCCCCATTTCCCTGACATTTTGTAGACCAAACCACGATTTGACGATTTTTCCACATATATATATATATATATATATATAAAAACAGTCGTCCGATGAATTAATAAAGAAAATAATCGTTAGCCGTAGCGGCAGAAGAAAGAGACAGATGTTACAGATGTTAAGGTCCAGCTGGTTAACCCATCACAGACCGGTCAGAGGTGCACAAAGCCTTTCTATCACCTCACATTGTCACGTAGAAAACAAAGCAGCCGAGCCCTCCTTCCAGCTCCTGCCTCTGGGCTTTTCCACATAACCACATTTGGAAAACAAACTCAATTTCCATTGATCTTTGAATTGACCAGGAATCCCCCCCCCCCACCACACACACACACGCTCACTGAAGTATGCTACTTTTAATGTAATTGAACTCGGAGGAAGACGAAGGAGCAGTGAGAAGGAGGAGGACAGGTTGGGTGGAGGGGTTAAGTATTTGTGTGGATCTGTGTTTGGGCCCCGGGGGTTTGCAGGCTGGCACGGTGGGGCAGATAGGCTGAAAGAAAGTGCTTTGTCAGCCCTTGCTCTGGCTGTGGGGGTGGTGGTGGTGGTCGGTCCTTTCCCCTCGGGGCAGGGTGAAGGGGGGGAGGCTGTGCAGTGGGTGGGGCAGGGACAGGATGCGAAACCCCCTGCCGTGACGCTTGAATAAATGACCCAGGAGGAGTACAGTAGAGGAGGAGGGGCTGCTGCTGGTGGCAGTGGTGGGAGGGAGGGAGGGGGGTCGTGGGTGGGGGCCCACGCAGGCAGATGTGATCCATCATGTAGTGTTTTCTTCTTCTTCTTTTTCTTCTTAATTTGACTCCCTCCACTATCAGTAGATCTCTGTCAACAGCAGCACAGAGACAAGAGCTGCACCTCACCTCTCTCTCTCTCTCACACACACACACACACACACACACACACACACACACACACATCAAATGAGTGTATTTTGAATTGTTGGAACAAATCTGTAATGTAACTCTCCTGTTCTAACCGGACAGTACTTACTTGGACTGAAAAAGGGGGGCTGACATGGGCTCAATCGGGCTGCTTTGTTAAAGTGAAGTAATCCTTTTTACCCAACATAGGGCAGCTTTTCTGTTGCTGTTAAGATGGAAAACATTCGCTGAATGTTTCTGTTGGAAAAATGTGTCATTTTCTGAGAATATTCTCATAACATTCTATGTTGCGTACACAACAAATTAAGGTACATAACAATCATTCTGAATCATTTATGAAATGTCAAAAAAAGACCTGGCCGGGGGGGGGGGGGGGGGGGGGGGGGGGATTGGCTCTTTTGACAGTAAAATACGGTAACATTTATTTAACCACAGGTGTGTTACAGAAACAAGCAGGGCTGGTTAGTCTTCTCGTAGAGTCTTGGATTTTCAGGATTTAGATTTGATTGTCGTTTCCCTCTTCAGCAAATGAATTGAACAGGTATTTTAAGTCATTTTTATCGAGTATTTTGATTCCTTGTTCAGACCGAATGGAAGTTGTGGAAATGCATAGGTTCTCCACCCGTCCCTAGATAATTTCACCAGACTCAAGAAAAATTCTTCACTGGGGGGGGGCTGATTAGCATTTCAAACAAAGCGATTTATCTCGCAGCACGCTCCGCGGCAGATGGCTTTACCATTTGAAGGCTCAAGTTTGATGAATGAAGGCATCTTCAAGTGTTCGGAGCGAGGTCCTGTATGTGCTGTAAACATGGCAGATCAGTGAAAAGTGAAAAGGCTTCAGGCAGATTGTTTGGGCCTGAAATATATTGGATTTTCTTATTTTGTCAACAAAAAAAATGAAAACTGGCCAAATAAGAGTAATAAGAACAATGACACACAGGATTTTTTTTGGTTTTTAAGAGGATTGGCTTGATGGATTGAACGTTGTTTCTGTTTTTGTTGGATAGCTGGTTAAGTTCTTTCTATATTTGCTCAGGAAAACGCTCATTTTGCAAAACATTTCAAGACATCAGTGCATTGGAAGATGTGGTGGCTTTGTGTCATTTCTGTGCATGCGTTAGTGCAGCGAATTCGTTCCTCAGTTTAGATGAATGAACCATTTGTTCAGTTTCCTTCTCAAAATCAAAATGTGAAATCTAAAACTCTCTGGTGTTTTCCCCTTTTCAGGTGGTTGAAGTTTCCTTGTGTCTTTGATTTTATTTTCACATGTGAAAACTGTCACGTCTGTGAAGCGCATGTGCTCTTCATTCACCTGCAGGCTTTTTTCATAAAAGGATTGACGTAAAATTCTCCAAAATGTCTGCTGGCCATCGGGATGGGCAATATGATGAAATTCCATATTTCATAATAAAAAGCCACGTTGACCTTCATGACAATACATGCAATGATAACATTAACTCCTTACTCATGCTCGCTCTTTTCTCAGTTGTTTGTCCTAATTATTTACAGCATGACCAGTTCAGAATTATTCTGAATTATTGGTTGTTTGGGAAAAATAGAAAATAGCACAAAACGATTTCAACGCTAGGCTTTTTCTCCATCTTCACAGCAGAGCTAATTGACTGAGGTAGATCTCTAAAAGGATCAAATGAAGCTCAAATACGCGTGAATAAAATGTGTGCGTGTGTTGAACAGTGCAAGGGAGGAGGCCGGTGTTGCTGAGGACGGTCCCTTCTCTGCCTCAGAGGTCCTAGAGGCTGAAAGTCCTTTATCCCGATGCTGCTGTTTCCAGGCAACACACATGTGCGTGGTCAGAATGAAGAGGGTCAGATGGTGATGCGGTAGCAACGACAAGAGGGCGGCAGCAACCACACACACACACACAGGCGTGCGCGCAATGCAACAGTCACGTGACGCTGCAGTGTCAGTACAGCCACATTATCCCACAAACACCCTCTAACCTGACACTTCAGGCGCTTTGCATTTAACATTTCACTCTACAATGTGACCTGCTTCACGGGCCATTTGCTTTATTATTCATAATAATTTTTTCGTGCTTTAGTCTGTCTTGTTTCAACTTGCTGACCCTCTGAAAAGGCCCGCACCGGGGGAAAGAGGCCTCGGGAACAAATGGAATTATTATTAGGATTTTATTGTTTTGATTATAATAATGGGTATTTTTTTATAATCCCCCCCTTTTTTTCATTTAGTGGATAAAAACTGGTGCTAAAACACAGCCGCACAAGAAACCTGCCAAAAATAATAATCAAGTCAAAAATTCAATCTGATATCTGATTTTTTTGATCAAGGTTTAATACCTTGCACTAGTTGTGAGATCTGTCTTTTATCTAAAATCTTTATTGTCTTTGTCTTTTTTTTGCGCAATTCCGTGCAGACTTTCAAGGATTCTGGTGAAGGTTTTATTTTTCTGTACAAACCGCTGACGTTAGATCAGATCAGTGTGTGGCTGCACGGTGGCATCTGCATTTATTGCCGTCAGTAAATGGTCACTGGCCTGTCTAATCTGAGATGTCCACTGTTACAAACATGATCTAAAGGAAGGACTGTTGTGTTTCGAATCCTGAAGTGATCAAACGAACGTTCCCGTGAATTCAAATACAGGTCCACACCACGGGTGATTGATTAGACGCAGTTACAATTTGATTTAAAGTGCCGTGATTTGATCCAATCAAAACCACTCTCATCGTTCCTTCGGCACATTCTGTCATTAATCGTTGGGGCTGCAACGAATTATTTGTGTTATGTGATCTGTAAAATGTTCCCAAAACAGTGCAAAAACCATGACAGGGCTGAAACACCCAAAGATATTTACTTTATGGCGATTCTAAAACAGAGAAAAGCAGAAAATGCTCATGTTTAAGAAAGTGTTTGGTGTTTTTGCTTGAAAGGTGACTCTAATGATTCAATTCTTGTCAATTTGACTAATTGATTTATTCAGCATGCAATCTGTGTTCGAAAACTCAATAAAATCCCATTTCCATATCACTCAGGGAAGGATGGAGTGAGGAACAGGAACTGATTTTAAAATGTAACAATGATTGATGCGGAAAGAGTGCAATGGATAGTAATAGTTAGCAATTAGTCATTTAATGTCCATGACTTCTGATACTTACGTAAATCAATTAATGATTGATTGAAATCTTTAAGTTGATTTTTTTTCCCCCCAATTTACGTTGATGAACTGAACTTCCATCCTCCCTAAAACACTTCCAGCGCCGCTCCCATCCTCTCGCTGAGCTCACAGCTCTTCCCCCAAGGGCTGCTCCTGTGGTTTTTGTTGTTGTGTGGATTGTGATGGACACGTGGGGGGTGGGGTGGGGGGGGGGTGGCAGCAGCAACAGCGAGCGCTATGGGAACGGTGACAAGGGGTCAGTGGGATGTTGCTCTTGAAGCATTAATGGCCCGCTCTCCGCTGACCTCCGCGTAACCCAGGAAAGTATTTACAGCCTCCACTTGATCCATGAGCTACAGGCTGGGGTGGCAGTGAGGCTGCAGCTCTCTCTGTCTCTGTCACTCTCTCTCTCTGAGATGTTTGCTCGCTCGATCCGGACGCAACCCCGAGGTTCTAACAGCTGCCGACGAGCAGCAGGGCAGGATGGGGGAGGAAGCTGCCATAAACCATATTTTGAAGGGGAAATGCATTACAGTAAGTATGGGGGACAATTGGTACAGTGACGCCGGCGATCTGTGAGCCACGCTTTTGTCGGGCCTCTGTGATATTCAACACGTAGCATAGCCGGAGGCCATAAATGTCCTCCATTTGAGTTTGAATTTGGGTGGAGGATGAGTTTACAGGCAGCTGTAAAAGGCTGAACTTGGTATGTAGAGTAGGGATGGCTTTCCTGTGAAAGCCACGGTGCTGGGGGGACGCAGTTGTCGGAGGGTTATAAAAGAGCAGCTGAGGAGTTTCAATTTAAAAGCCGCCATTTCCATTTCGGAGGAGGAAGCAGCCGCTCATTTGGCTGTTTTGAACCGGAAAGAGAAACTTCGGGTCACACGTGATGTGCCCGGTGCGTTCGGCTCAAGAGGTCCTCCCACACCGGGGATCTTCCTCGCTGATTTACAGAGCGAGCTCATCACCAGGCACCAGAGTCATTTCACAGTCAACAGAAAAGACACACAGAGCTGTGCACATTGACTCTTTTTTTTAACAGGAATCTGCTAAACAGTGACTGTTCTCATTACCTAAACACACACGGTTATGAGCAAACTGTCCCCGATTGCCCACTTCAGTTTGTGTTCTTAACTGCTGTGCACACGAGGGCATGTAACGATACTTTTCCTTATCGCTAAATCTGGCGACGTTTTTCCAGTTTGTCATTGAGTCACCAAATTTTAACGGTGATGTCTTCAGATGTCTCGTTTTGTGCAACCGACAGTCCAAAACTGTTGAGAGTAAAGCAGCCATTCTTCCTTTTTTATAAATGACAATCTTTTTGATTGTTAGTTTTCTGGCAATTGACTGATTGAATAATTGACAAATTGCTTAAAGTAAAGAAAAAAAACGCACACAAAAAAACCCTGGGTGTGACAGCTCAGAAAATAAAAGAAAAACATAAAAAAAGCAGTGTGGATTTTTGGTGTTATTTCAGCACATGATGTGCAGTATTATTTATTCCTTTATTTGTTTAATAGGACGTCAAGTAACCTAACTGCTGGCACAAAACTGGAACAAAAAAAAGAAAGAAATGAGATCGTAATGATTTATTTAAAATATACATCACCACGGCATTTATTATGGGAGTAAGACTTTCTGTTTGCTGTCAAAAAATAAAAAAAGTTAAAAGTTACAAATACATTTATATACATTTGATAATTCAGTCTAAGAATGACCTGTAGTTACTCGACACATTACGGATGCAGTTCAAGAGGTCAAGAGTTAGTTCTTGCAATCAATCAATCAATCAAGACAATCAATAACTTTTTACCACAAAAAATACCCAAATTTTTTAAGGGAGATCAGTTTTGATTTTTCACCAAAAATGTCACCAATTTCAGTGTTTTAGTCTGAGCTGCCCATGTCAGGTATGATCAGAGGACCCTGGCAGTCTGAACTGAGATTAACAAGAAGTGAGATGCAGCTTTTTTTTTTTTTGGGCTGGTTTTGTAAGATGATTATTATCAGATGGCTGCCATAGGCCTGAGTTTGCACAGTGCAGTGCGCTCGGCGGGCTCTGCGAGGTAGTAAAACTCTGACCCCTGGCATGATGAAAGGGAAGTTGCTCCTTTGAGCGTGTCATGCGGCGGTGACGGGAGCCCCCGCCCCTCTGACCACAGCGTGACCCTCGGCCCGGCCGCCTGCCGGGATTAGCACAGAATAAAGACATACATTCATTAGTTTAACATAACATACACTGATGACTGCACTATGAGAAAGTCTCCGAGGCTATAAAAAGTGGCCTTAGCCCATTGTTTGGTCTTAAAGGCTGCATTGTGGCCAACACTGTAGCATTAAATAAAAAGATTATATTATAACCTTAAGTGGGTGATCAATTTAACTTGAATATCCATCAATGACATGGAGATCTTTTTTCCTGAAAAAGGGAAATGTATGTTTCAAAAAATCCAGTGCTTAATCGCATTTTTTCATACATATTTCTCCTGGGATCATTTTATTTTGACCTATGATGGCTTGTTTGTCATTGTTGCCAGTTGTATATTGCCAGGCGATGCTCAAATATCCTTTTGTGTCAGTTACTTGCCTCTTGGATTTCTTCCCCGTTTTTTAACCTTCAAGGGTACAGTTTGGCCTGTTTGGTATCTTAAATGTTGAACTATTCCTTTTATTTTTAGTAATAAAGTTCTGTGTATTTAAGAATTAGGCAACAAGAGCTGAGGAGCTTAGATTATGTTTGATACTATATGTCTTATGTCATGCGGTCTAAAACGCTGGTATCGTTTGTCCTGCACATGTAGATTTGTGCAAAAGGTTTGGTGGTTTATCTTTTGTTATATCCCTCCAAAAAGGCTGAAAAACAAATTTAAGTGTCTACGAGTGCTGGAAAAACTTAGATATATCTGAAATTTTATTATAAAATTTAGAAATAGAGAAAATATAGTTAATGTAGGGCTTTTTGCCTCCAGTTCAGTTTTAGAAGTCTTAAAATGATGTGTCTCTTGGGTTTCTGGTTCAGGCGATGAACCCCCCCCCCCCCCTTCCAGGTGATCAGACGCTGTAAAGTCAGAATGTGAGGAACGTGAGCGTGTTCCGTGAACTTGAGTGGCGCTGCGAGGCGGCACCGCAGGGCCGCGCGCTCTGCCGGCCTGAAGCAGCGGGGAGGACAGAGTAGACATTGTGCTGCGCCGTGTTACACACAGAGGTCAGGGGTCAGGTGTAGGGGTCAAAGGGATGGCTGCGGAGCCGCCCGTGAAGCCAACACTCGAGTTCCTTCACAATCTGTCATATGCAATATGGACCCACACTGTTTGCCACGTCGACAGGGGGTCTTCACCTGTGGGACCAGGTGTAATGTAGCAACCTTCTCGGATTCAGCAGGCCATTCACACCCACTTGGAAGCAACATCGAGCCCCATAAAGGAACAATAAGGCTTTGATAGCAGCCAGCTAGATAGAGTGGTCCAGCAGCAGCAGTCCCCCCTAAAGCCAGGTGGTCGCGTAACAGTGGCAAACATCTCCCCACTCCACTTGGTTATAATCCCATCTGTTCCTCCAAGGCTGTCTGAGGCAAACTGAAACTCCTTACTGTCATGGTTGGGTGTCTCCGCTGGAGGGGAGGGGTGTGGGGAGCATGGATCAACTGGAGCCCAAGGGGTAAAGCAGCCCTCTTTACGCTGACCTCTCAGCAAGCACGGGATTCATTCTGTCCTGCCGCAGAGTGGAAACAATGATCTATCTGTGGCTGCCGCTTCCTCTCATCCATCTTACAATTGGGAGGGGTGATTGATTGATTGATTGGTTGATTGATTGAGTGAGTGAGTCAGTGAGGAGCTGATGTCACACAACCCACAACTGTATTGTTCACGATGAATCTTACAAAAACGTTCCCCGTCTGTGCTGTCCTCACTGCACCAGTCGGGCAACTAGCTGCTTACACGCGGAAAACCGTGGATTTTCATGCCATGACGTTTAAAGCTTCTGTGGGCAGAGCTCTTTGTATGCTCGGCCATGGCGGCTTTCATTGCTCATGCTAGCTACCCGGATCCATTCCAGATTCTTTCCCCCCTGGCATGAGTCAGAAATACAAAATGCATCGCCCTCTGTTTACCCCAGAACGTTTCGACAAGAGAATTCTACTAGACTCCCAAAGCTTTCACGAACCAGCTTTAGGTTGAATCAGCAAACACTCACTCAGAGACGGATATCTCAAAAACCTGGCCAGATAACACCAAAACTATCTGCATGGCTAGATAGTGACCCTTATTTAACAAAAACAAACGCGTTCAAATAAATGCATCTTCTTGAACACCAAATTAAAAGGTGAAATATAGTAACACCGGGACTCTGCCATGCAGTGTCTTATATGTGATTCAAAGAATTGTAAAGACAGTGTAGCCAGTGTTAAAGAAGGTTAAAACAGCATTGATACGAGTAGATAGTCTGGTTTTAGTTGGAAGCCAGGCTACTAAGTTTTGGACAAACTCAAGTGAATTCATGATTATTTACACATGGAAATTGTCTTGTTTTGATGTAAAAAAACAAAACAAAAATGCACCGATTGTTATGCCAAGAGTTATTTCACGTCTCTCTATTAGCAGCTACTGCTCAGTCAAAGAGGGGCAGAATATCCCATTAATGGGTTTATTCACGGTGACAGAGAGACTCAGTGGGGGGTATCGGAGGTTCAAAGAAACAGTTTGACCTCACTAAGGCTTCAATGGACTCTGGCATCTAAATTCGGCCTCGAAACCGACTCACTGACTCCTCTCTCCACGTCTTCGTCACCATTTCCCCCTTTCTGTCCTGTCCTGTGTTTGGAGCCAGGCCTGCAGTGTGACATGTAGTGCTGAGATGGGGGGGGGGGGGACAGGGCCAGCCAGGCTGGCAGGTAGAGGCCAACCTACTCAGATAACAGGCTGGCGTTGCCCTCCGCTGGCCATGCGGAACCCCGGCCATCTGGGACAGAAGAGCGGGGATAGTGATGGACTGATAGGGGCTGCATGAATGTTGGGGAGGGATTCCTGGGCAGGGCTAATTGCTTCAGGTTGAGGACCTCAGAGGGTGGGCCACTTGGTGTGCATTCAGTATCTGTTGCATGTAAATCCTAGTTGAAGCCTCTACATTGTGGCACCAACAAGTCCAGCCATATGGCACTTCTGCTGTATTGTAATATACATTACAGTGTCTACTTTGACCACAGTGTGTAAAGACTTAAACCACCACTGGAACTATTATTGATTGATTATTATGGTTATGTATTGTAAGAGACTTTGGAGGTCTTTCCTGTCCCTTGGATTTTAGAGACATTTTCTTTGGTGTTCATATCAGTAAAGAACAAATGATGAAATATGAGCACCAGGCTACTGGGCTTCTAGGCAAGAAAGGGTGTAACGTTGTGTGTTTCTTGATTACAGATCAAACCTGCTGTGGTGGGTCAGTTTCTTGAATCAGAATGACTTTTAAATTGCAGCTCAGTTTTTTTTTTTTTTTTAATAGTCTTAAATTAAAAATTCAAAAGCAATTGCTCTGTAGTTAGAGAAAGGTTCACAAAGTCGAGCTGGGTGAAGTTGGACAGCCTGGGAAACCGTTCAATAAGCAAACATGACCCAAATAGGGCTGCAACTAACAATTATCTTATTCATCTGCAGATTATTTTCTCAATCAATCATTTCATCAAATGGCAGAAAATGGTGGGAAATGCTCGTCACAATCTAACAGGGTCCAAGGAAAGTTATTCAAATTGCTTGTTCTTTCCAACACTTGTTTCTTTCTAAAACTCAAAGATATTCAGTTTACTATCATATATGACACAGAAAAGCATTGAATCCTCACATTTAAGAAGCTGGAACCAGAGAGTGAGACAGTGCTGCAGGCAGCAGCCATGCGAGGAACTGCAGCATATGATATGTGGAGCCGTGGCGGCTGCTGCTTGGTTCCACAGGCAGTGAGTCTCTGGCCAGGTGAGCCGGACTCGTTCAGTAAATGCTTCAGAATTAGCATCAACCGCTCAGAACATGCTTGAATCGGTCATCACGTGGAGTAAATAGATGTCTGCATTCACTTGCTCACACTTGAAAATTGCACCTTCAATCTGCCTGAGCTCATCACCTGTGATGAAGGGCTGGCGCACTGCTGAGCCACTTGTGGTAAATGCCATATTGAGCATGCAATAGCATGTCTCCATCCACAAGGAGGAATACAGAAGAGACAAGAGGTGGTATGTTATTTTGATGGGGAGCTGATTGGGCCGGAGGTTGCGGAGGTTTTGGAGGTGAAAGGTTAAAGATGCAGCCTTCCTTTGTCAACACACAATGGGCCTCAGCGGAGCAGGCTCCGGCTGCATTGGCTGCTGCTGGAAGCCTTCCCGGCCTCTGGCTATAATGGTCAATAAACTGTCATGAGGATTAGCAACAGAGACCACACACTGGAGAGCCCCATTCTTCTCCACTGATGGTCCATTATCAGTGAACACTGCAGCCTTGGAGTATGGACTGAAACGAGGCTTAATCCTGATCCCCATCCGAAATGCCACTATTAAGAGCTGACCAGAAAGTAGCAGAGAGAAAATTGGAAAATGATGTGTGGGAGGACTGAATGCATTACCACGCAACGCGGTCGAGCAGGTTTTAACTCTTAAAAACTTCAAAACTGTTTTCATGTATGGAAATAAATGGAAACTGGTGGCGAAAGGAGAAGCGTCAGTTCACTAAAATAAAATAAAGATAAAATGTTCTCACTCGCCTGCAGTGGTATCTAGCCACGTTTTTGGTTCGATTTGCCCAGTTTTTGAGGTATCCGTCTGAGATTCCTGGCTCCCCCCAGATACAGCGGAGGTGAATGGGATTTTGTTTGTGGTGCTCACGGCGTTGAAAAGTAATACAATTCAACAGCAATGTCTCCTTTCAGAAACACTGTCCCAGGTACTGCGGATAATCCACAGAACACGCTGTCAACGGTTATCATTGGAACTATTCTTTTGCGGCGAAATTGATTCACAGTGATATCTGTAAAATTCTATATTATACCTTGCTAAACATCAGCATGTTAGCATCGTCACTGGGAGCATGTGGGAATGCTGGCCATGTTACTGTTAGCGCACACGCACAGTCTCACAGAGCAGCTAGTGTTGCCATAGACCCTTAGTCTTGGTAATTGCTGTGAGCAACGCAAATGAAATTCCATTCACCTCCATTGTTGGGTAGAAGCAGAAACCTCACGAGACTGATGGCTCACAGCATGATCAAATAAAAGCCAAACGTACCTGTATGGCTGTATATGACTCGTGGTGAGTGAGTAAGTATGTTTTCTTTTTCATTTAGGTGAACTGTTTTTTTTTTTTTTTTTTTTAAAACCCAAAAAACTACTGCACCATGCTGAGTAATTTAAAGTAATTTAAAGTAAATGGGTTTAAACACATCTTACAATGGCATGGTCTTCTAATTTGACAGTTGGCAAATATACTGTAGCCGTGAAATAGTACAGTGGCTGAATGCATACAAATATATAATTGTTAGTTAGTCGAAATGACTAATTAACTTCATTTTTTTTGCCTCTACATCAGTGTTGCTGTGAAAGAAAATGGAAGAAGTTATTCCTAAATTGATTGTTTTTTGTGTGTAAATCTCACGTAAAAGCTGTGATATACAGTATGTCAGAGTTTTAGTATCACCGTGGTGGTTGGGGGGGGGGGGGTTGCTCACAGACATTCACCTTTTGTCTGCACGCGTGTTTGTGTGTCATACGTCAATATAAGTGTGTGTCTGTTGAGGGGAGGGCAACCGAGGCACGTGTGTGTTGGAACAGAGCTTGTGTGTGTCGGTGTATGCTCCAGGGAGAACATATGCTGGTGTTGACTAGAAGGTGGGGGGGGGGGGGGGCAGCTGGCGTGTGTCGGGTCAGGGGTCTACAGCTGTTGATAGCAGGGTGGTACACTGACACAGATAGGGGGGATCTGAGGCACCGACAGCCCACACTCTGCACTCGTCTGGATGTGAGTGATGGAGCTCGCCGGGTGCCTTGTAAGTGAGAAGCGGGCGCCTCGTCTCCAGACGGGGGCCGACGCAGATGGCCAGGCTGCTGATGGAGGCGAGATGGGGAGGGGGGCATAAAACGAGGGTAACCAATATGAAGCAAACAGATTGTTCTGGGGTTGTGGTTAGACCCATATGCTGGTCAGATGATATGTCGGGCCCTGCATTAAAAACCCGATGTGGTCCTGTCACTGTGGTCCACCTCTCTCGCTTGTGGTGCACTATGATTGATTCAGTATTTACTGTGCAGTTAATGAATATTACACAAATTGTCTATGGAAAGCCCTGAACCTAGAGAGAGTTAAGAGATCTTCAAACACTGTGGTTAAGATTTGGTAACGTTTAGGCAAAAAAAGGGAACCAGAGTTGAGTGGTCTTGGGAGAGCTCGGTCAAAAACCATCCACACTGAGCTCTGTTTTTCAGGCTTGGACCAAAAAAAAAAAAAGCTACTTCCTCTTCCTCCTTTGCTTCTTTGTTCCAACGGTCGTCATTTGCGTGGCCATGACAGTTTCGCTTGTCAGGTAGACGTGAGGGTTTAACTAATGAGCCCTGGTGCGAAAATGAGCTGCGGGGTCCCTTCTGACCCCCCCCCCCCCCCCAAATATAATTTGACCAGGGCCCCTCTGTAAAATAGGCCCTAAAGTTTGGGTAAAAAAAATGCATGAGCTACCTTTTATCATTTCAGTTGCATCGTACCTTATTACCAAACTATTTATTAATTGGTTTGTCAAATTATCATAAACTAACCTCTACACTGTGAACCTGGGGGCTCCAAAGTTTCACTTTGACTGGTTGCTAATCCAGCCATGAATTGAACAAACCTTATTAATTCAGGTCCTCTAAGGATGCGGTTTGGGATTTTTGTGTTTTACATCATTTCTCTCTATATTTTGTTTTTATTGTCAATTTCTTTGTTCAATTCTTAGAACTTTTTTCTTTATTCGTCTGTTGACAAACATAAGGAGGGTTAGAGGACGGAGGGAGGACGCCAACCGCCTCTCCTTTTGTATTAGTGAACTGTACGAAAGCCAAAACATTGGCCTCAAGAATGAAGTAGTTGCCGTTCAGTCGAAGGAACACCTCAACCCCCTAGATTTGTGCTGCTGCTGAAGGTCATGAAACTCAACAAACAAACGAACTGAAGGAAAAGGAGGACCACACACACACTTTCTGTGTTGGATTCACAAATCAGCGGCAAAGAGAAGTCATAAGTTAGAAAGCACTCCATCCATATACATGTTGATGGACTGTATACACCAGGAGTTCACTGCTGATACCAAGCAGTGAACTTTGAATATTAACTGAAGTATCTAATCTGTGTGTGTGTGTGTGTGTGTGTGTGTGTGTGTGTGTGTGTGTGTGTGTGTGTGTGTGTGTGTGTGTGTGTGTGTGTGTGTGTGTGTGAACAGTCAGTCTTTTAGCAGTATTGGAGTTAAACCTATATACTATTCTGAATAGTAAATAATAGGCTATACACAATAGTAAATAACAAGTAAAGAGCAGAAATTTGCCCTTTTCTTTGGCTAGTGCTGTGCTGTACATTTTAGGTTCTGCTGTGTGAGGTTGTCAAGTTTAGTTGCAAAAGCTGCTGAATAGGAGTTTGGATTTCTATTCTGGACTCCAGAATCCTCTACCCATAAATAAAAGCCTGTACAAATATGCCCAGCAGGTGTTGGACATATATTCTTTGATAACCTGTTCAAATTAATCATTAATACTATTGCAAATAAGTACCCTAAAATAATAACTCTTGCTCACAACTCCTTCCCTCAGATGCATGATTGCGCAGGCTTTGGTTTTATTCCACTTCATGCTCTGCGTGTCTGCTTTTTAATTTCATTCATCACATCCGAGCAACACAACAGTGAATACACAGAACAACATGATGACTCCTTGTGTGTGAAATTTGGGCTGTGACGTGTGTTGTGTCTACGGTGTTGAGGGAATTTCGGGAAATAGTCCAATAAACCATCATTTTATCATGATATTAACCTTTAATTTCAATACCTGTGTGAGTATGTGCATCTCTAACAGCTGACCTACCTCTGTGTACCTTCCCCCCCCCCAGGCTTTTACAGTAACCATCCACTGGAGTCCGAACAGACTGACAGCATGGGTGAGTGCAAACTAAAGACACAGCCTAGTCTATATATATATTCTCTAGCACTGACTCTTCACTACATTACAGTTGTACATGAAAAAAACAGGACTCACCTCTGTTCATGCTACAGTGTGGGTCAGTCATAAAATCATTAGATAGCAGCTCCATCTAGTGGTAAAATAGGAGGGATGTAACCTTTATTGAATGGGTTATCATTTCCTGTCAAGTCCACAAGAGGGGAGTATAAACTCAATAATAATGGAGCAGCTTCCATAAGCATTGGTCCTCAGCAGGAGTGCTCTTCAGCAGTAACTAGTGAAAACGGTGTGTGTGAAATACAAACAAGATGGTAAGAATGAGAGCAGCTATGCATTTATAATAACAGGATTATTATTGTTTATTGTGTCTTTCTGCTTTTCTATTCTGTTCCCTTGGATAACTTCAGCCTGTGCAGATGTGTGTTGGTTGAATGGTCAGAGAACGTAACCTCCTTAAGTGAAAGGCTGCCACCCATGCCGTCATCACAAGTGCCTCTGCATCGTGGATTAAAATGCAAACCCTGAAGATGTGAGATGTAAAAATGTCATAAACGGGTGACTCTTTGCCCAGAGGGAACTGGGAGCAAAGGGCCAGGGGTGAGGCGATGGTCCAATGTTAAGGTCCAGGTTCAGGCGAAGTTCACTCGGGGCTCCCCTGGCTGCCATCGCAGCGCCAGGTGGCACCACGGGAGGGGTCAGAGGTCGGACACAGTTCAGAAAACCGCTGACCTCGCCGTGACTCCGCGCTGACCTGATTGTGCACGGCTCTCCTCCGGCCTGGGCTTTCTCATCAGTCCCTCTCTAAACCTGTGAGAGGAGAAAGGAGGGGAGGGAGGGTTGTGTGTGTGTGTGTGTGTGTGTGTGTGTGGGGGGGGGTGTTCGCTAAGAAGTGGAAGAAAGCCGGAGAGGAACTATTAAACCTGCGCACACAGTGAATGGCCGGCATTGTTGCGTGCTGCTGGAGGAGGCGTGGATTTATGAGGCTGAGCCTGATTGGGTCGTAAACTTGACTAGGTGGGCTCGCGGCCGCGGCCACTCTCTCCCCCCTGTTGGCCCTATTCTCCTCCCAGGATGCCTCGGTGCATGCACCGGGCAAGGGTGACGCTGGGGTCAAGGGGGGCTGAGGCAGGGCTCCTCAGGCTTGTAAATGCTCTGACAGGGGTGGGAATTCAGAGACCCCCATTCAATGACCAAAAAACCCAGGTCAGGGGCCAAATAGCTGTGTTAGCAACAGCTGTTTTCAACACTAGCCCTGTAGATGAAGTCCTAACGTCAACTCAAATATCTCAAACGAGAGAAGTGTCGTGTTTGTGTTTTTCCTCGACCCTTCATCTGAATATTTCCCCACAAACTTGGAGCGTCGATCGCCATCTTCATGAAACTGCAGATGGCCATTTATTGGGGATTGATTTGTGGTTCATGGGGTTATAAACCTATGAGAGAGTGCAGTTCTCTGGGCGCAGATGTAGCTCTTTGGGGTGGCGTTAAAATGCAGAGTCCATAAAAGCTGGAGCTGCACACTTGTTCACACTCACAACGTCAACAATTATTTATCTTTTCATAGTTGTCATAGAGGATAGAAATGATCGTTTGGTTTTTCCTTAAACATTCAATTAAAGGACGTCTCTTGATGCAAGTATATCCTTTACATTAGAATCTAGATTGTGACCTGTTATGCCTCTGGACTGAACACCCCCCCCCTTTCCCTTTAAGTCCAGTGACATAGCTGACCAAGTGGGTCACCAGTGGGGTTATCAGGCTTCTTTGGTAACTACCTCTGTTTCATGGTTAATCATTACCAGCTGGTGACAAGACTCTTTCTCCTCAACTTTGCCCCCGAGTGGTTTCACTGTCTGGATCTACGTGTAATTTCCAGTTCTTTTGTGGTCAACTTTAACCATCAAGTCTTGGTAAATGTACACAGTAGGCAGGAAAGTTGAGATTAAATAATAAATGTCATATATGACCTGGAATTGTCCAACTGGATAATCGGTGTGGATGAAGTTAAAAGAAGCGTGCGATACGCCAGGAATGATTAAATGATGTTTTTGAAGAATATCTCGTTTCATTGGTCATCCTCCAGTCATGCAGCCCGCCTCCACAAATCGACACAAGCAGCCAGGCCTCCTGTGAGCACCGCACGTTCCAGGCCATAAGGGGGCAGTAGATCCATGCCTGGGCCGCCATGTGATGCATGCTCCCACGTGCTACCTGGACCCAGTGAACTCAACACCCATATGGAACTACTTGGCTGGAGCCCAGCGCATGCCTTTCCTTTGTCCTCACATAACTGGGCTAACTTCATATGCCTGTGTCCAAAAGTCATTCAAGATCACCAGGTTTTCATTTTGCTACACGGCCGAGCAGTCAAACACTTGACGTCTGCCTCAGATCCCTCTCTTTGTTCCTTTTGAGGTGTGTTTTTTTCTCCTTTTAAAGTGGATTTCACTGTTAGCCTAAGGGCTGCGTTTGACTGAAGTGAATGTATAGATAAGCGGATGAAGAATGAAAGGCCACTAGTAGCCTTTTTTCTTTCACTTGATTTTCCTTCTCTTCTCCCATGGGTGCCCCAGCCTTATGCACTCAGAACATGGCGTGAGTGCTGCGAGAGAGTGTTTGGGAGCTGCTGCTGCTGACCCCCGTGCTTTCTTGTCATTTTAGCCTTTAATAATTCATGATTAGCCTAGATTTGATTCACTGTCCCTTTTTTTTTTTTTCCTTGCTTGATGCAAGTTGCGTTGGCGTTAGACTCGGGGTCAGCCTGCGGAGTGTTTCCAGGTCAGGGAGAAGTGGGTCACGCTGTTCCCAGTGTCAGTGCCTATAACTTCACAGAGTGTGATGACAAAAGCCCAACTCCACAGGGATAAACAAGCAGACTTTTGTGTGGCCCTAAATATATGTAGCAAACAGTATCCATCCGCCGCATACAGGCCTCTGTAGATATACTGCTTCATTCAAAGCTGCGGCAAAGCTGCACTGACGTCTAATTAAGTCATTCACTTATTTATTTGTGGATTAATCCCTCATTTAAAGTCCGTAATGTAGCTTGAAAACGGCGTACTTTCGGAAGCTTCATTTGATAGAATTCTAGGTTGTTTCAGAAAGGTTTTCACCGGGACAAGAAGATAAACTTCTTCTGAGATAAACACGAGATAAGAGAATTTATCGTTTAAAAAAGTGAAAATTTAAATGAATGCCTTATAATACATTGGTTTTCACATTTGTACTAGCTCACAGTGCTGTGTATATATACAGTATATATGCAGCAATTATTAGTTATATTGGACTCGTTTTACACCTTAAGATTTCTGTTTTTATGACTAGCACTTGAGGTAGACGGCCTGTGTACATGAGTGTGGAGAAACAGTGTTAGTTTGCTTGTTGTTAAAAGGCAAGACGGGCCCCGGGGGACTGCTCCTCACCCCCCCTCCCCCCCGACACTTTCCCACTGTAAATACAGGAAGAAAACACACATTATTTTTTTTGGTCTGCTCTGGCTGGAAAACAGCAATGTGTTTGAAATTTCCCAGCATGTTAGCATAACCTTACAGGGCAATTACTGCGAGATTATTTCCATGTGTCCATATCTCCTCCAATTACATACTGAAATGAAGTTACGAGGCTGATTAACTTTCCGTGAATTGTGGGCACACATTGTTTCACTTTTTAGAAGTATATCTATTTGAGTGGGTTGATTTGAATGGAGGTAGAATTGAGCGTGTTTCACCTCTGTGCTAGATTTTAGTTACAGTACATTTTGGGTGCCCTGTAATTACAAAAGTCCCAGGAAAAAAACCCCACAGCAGCCTGCCTGTCTTTTTAAAAGTGACCTTGGCCTTGGAATCCCTGGAATATCATGTATGAGTTTTGGAAAGGTGCTGCAGACAAGTTTGGGATTTTTAGGTCAGGGGATATTGGAATACGCAAAGAACAGTAGCTTCATGGAACAAGGCTGACAGTATTTTTCAGCTTAGATTTTCAACCCAAGTGAAGTGGAGAGTGGACAACATTAACAAACAGGAACAGAATACAATTTTGAGGTCATGGAAGCAGTCGCACTTAGTAATGGAAAAATCGGAGAAAAGCCATAGAATCCAACATCTGGGTCATGGTGGGAAGCCTGCTCAAGGCAACATGCTGAACCCCCCCACCCCCACCTGTGTGCATCGGATAAGACTGAGGCTACAGTCAGCAGAACATAGAAATAAATAACACCAAGAGCCTCATTCCTGAGCATATGCAAGGCCAGTATGAAATACACACTCTTGAATCACTGGTCTAAAACATGACGAATAATGTGGTGACAACCCCAAACAAAGGAGATGTTCAAAATAGGATCATTTAATGTTTCAGACTTTTATTGACTTGATATGAAGGTATTAAGATCCTTATTTCACAAGATAATGCAAGTAGATACTATACACATCGGCCTGTCTTCATTTGTCAGCATCTTCGCAACATCTGTCCAATGAGAAAATCCGTTTCTAGGAGGCCTTCTTGGTCTGTAGTTGTTATTTCCCATTCACTACACAGTAACGTACTTAAATTTAGGCCCCGAACCTTAATACTTTTTGAAATTATACCGTCTGGAAGTATAGAAAATTGGGAAGTAGTGAAAGTCTGGTCAGATTCGTCTTCCTCTTCTTCTTACCTTTTTGTTTTTTTGAACAGATAGTTCCTGATTTAAATTAGAAATGTTGCCAATGTGATGGTAGTTTTATTCAGGCAAAGTTCATGTACAGCTGCTTGTGCTTTAGGCATTTAACTTAACATAACGGAAAAGATAAAAACTGAGGTGTCATGTCAGTACTAGCATTGGAAAAAGTTGAAACAAAACCCAGCAACTTACATTAACTGCTTGCAGTTCTCTAAAGCATACCTCTTTTTTTTCCCCATTCAGATTCATACAGTTTGAAAATCTACACCTATAAATCAGCCGATATTAGCTTACTGCATCATTACTTCACCCAAGTGTCTACAAATTGACTAATTGTGGAATCTTGATTGTGGTTCTGCACTGAAACATGACTTTACTCTGGATAATCTACAGACCTGAATAGTGCGAGTAGTTTCCATTGAAACCATTTTCTACTGAAGGAATGGGCCCCATAAAAAGCCGTTGACAGAATGTTCTTTTGATTGTCTGGGATGAGGTGTTGCTGTTGAATTTTTCAATTGTGCCTTCACGTCCATTATATGGGAACTCTCATAGCTGAATATCAGAGACCAAAAACCAAAACTGACTGCGTGTCTAGATACCGCCAGTGAGTGAGAATGTGTTTATCCAATGTGGGTGAACTTTAAAACCAAGTTTAAAGCGCACACACTGTAAATCTGTAAATGTTGGAAGCACAGCGAGTGGTAAGTATTTGAAGAATCTGAAATTCAATGCTGGGATATCCAGTACTGTGACATCGGTACACTGCACACAGTGTGCTTGTGTTTACCAGCCTTTGGCCAGTGTCTAAAGTGTAAAACTTTGGTTTACCTTCATTTTCCACTTCACTGTTGAACGGCGTGTCGCATCAAGTGTTTGGGTACACATCCGCAGCTCTCGTCCAGCTCTCTGTGGCCAACTGGTTACTGAGGTGTTTGAACCGCAGTCTGCATTCATTGATCAGTGAGTTATTCTCATGTAAACCCACCGACAGCAATGAATGTTTATTGCAGCCTTAAGAGTGACCGCCCCCGGCGTCACACCTGATCTGGTGTCCGAATTGTCAGACGGTCACTGGTTCGATGCGTTGTCCACTCACGGACTGTGGTTCTGCATTTTGCTCTGGGTGAGAGCAGAACAGAAATACCCCCCCCCGGCGGCAATGGCTTCCAGGAGGTCATGTGCACATGAACTGTGGCGTCCCTCAGGGTACAGTCAACGGTCGATGGTTTTGGTCAGAGCTCAAACTCACCGACAGCGTTGAATGTTCACCGTGGGCACCAGGAAGGACCGTTTGATTGATAGCAGCTCTTTGACTCGTCAGAGCAAGTCAACCTGTGCAACACGTGAGCAACAGAAATCTAAAGCTGCGCAGCCTCTCTTTGTTGCTGCAGTTTGACACAGACACGTGGAAAACCACAGAAACGCTCGTTGGTTCCCATCCAACCCACATATTTAAAATGTCTGCAATTCAAATCCAAGCATATATTTTGTTTTTTCTGCCATGATGTCAGACCTGTCTGTGTTTTTATATGTCCAGCTCAACTGTCAGCAGATGGTTCAAACAATGGAAAATACTAACGTTGTAACGCTAAACGTCATCAAGAAAGACGAGCTAGATATAACTGCGTGCTGTGAATATCGCAATCCTGTGTGTGTGTGTGTGTGTGTGTGTGTGTGTGTGTTTCTTTTGGTCTGTGCGGAGCAACTCCATGACAAGACATATTACGCAGAGGTTCAAATGGCGTTGATGAGAAGCCAACGGGAGCGAGGAGAGGCGGTGATGCAAAGGTTTGGGTTTCCTTTAAAATAGCCCTGCAGACGCGGTGAACGCCATCATCCTCATCCTCATCCTCACCTTTTGCATAAACTACTAACAAAACTGTCCTCCGTCTCTGCCAAGATTGTGCTTCTTTCACCTTCAGCCTGCAGCAAGAAGAAGAACAAAAAATGGGGAGTGGGGGGGATCAGATAGGGCATGAATAAAAGGACAGAAGACGACGTCAGTCAGGCGCGTGGAAGGAGGCGAACTGTGATCAGAGAGCGCCGCTGTGCCCCACAGCTTAAACTAGTGCGCTGCAGTGTTGAGCTAGTTAGAGATTACTGTTCCCTTCACCCTGCGCTGAACCTCAGCTACTGCTCTGGGAGTGAGCCTTCCTGTGTTCGCCTCTTTGAGGTTGGAAAATCATGCAGTCATGTTTTATTAATGCTCTCTCTGTCTGTCTTTCTCTGCTTTTCTCTCTCCCCTGTTTTGACTGCTTCCCTCAACACAGAAGAAGAGATCTGGAACACTGTATTTTGTTTGTTCTGCATCCTCTTTTTCACGTCGAAATTTGGCACTTTATGTAGGTTGGGGGGGGGGGGGGGGTTGATTTCAAGAGGTACCGAAACCTGTTAGGGGAGGTAGTGAATATGTGATGCAAGTCATTGTAGAGAGATTTGTTGCAGTTCTGCAGGATTCGTGTTCTGTTCAATCTGATGGGGGGGAGCAATTGGATCTGCAGATTTTCTCTGTGTTCTCCACGGCCTCTCAGAAAGAAGCCGCACTCTCCTGCTTTCTGCATAATGAATGATCACTTTGGGAAGAGAGAGAGAGAGGCACAATTCACTTTCTCCTGCTTTGATGCAGTTCACTGACCATGGAGGAGGCGTCATCATTACCACAATATAATATTAAAACATTTCTCAATTCCGTGTGCTCCATGTATTTTTTTTTTATTCCCATCTGCTGCGTACACCCAAACAAAAGCCAAGATGAATTCGCCATAAATAATTTTTAGGAGAAGTTATTTTTGTGTCACGCTGGTATTCCTACTTAAGTGTACAAGCCATGGCCAGGTGTTGTTCTTTTCCCCCCGTTTTTTTATTATCTCTATGAAGCCCTCACTAGCTAGACGCCCCCCCCCCCCTTTTTTGGTTTTTCTTTTTTTCAAAGAATACATTCTACCACATTTTCCTAATTTCTCTCTGTGTTTCCACTCACAGACAAGGTGGAAGTAATAGTTTTTTCAGTCCCTCTGGCTCGAGCTTCACTGGCTTCCCTCCTTGGCACTTGTACTGTTTGGCTACATGCCCGAGACACACAGAGGCTTTTTTCATTTTCAAATACCCCCCCCCCCCCTTTTTTTCTTCATCTGACTTGACTTCCGCTCTCCCAGCACTTCGGATGAATTTATGGGAAATGTATGTTAACTGACGTATTCATCAGTTTGAGGCGTGGCCATACTTCCGCATCGGGGGCTCTGGATAATACTGCTGCTGGCGTGGTCTCCGGAAAACTTTTGCATAACTGACAAACTTGCACAAAGTATAGCTCGTGTAAAAATAGCTGGGCGAGCATGGGAGCCTGACGGGGCCGGAGTGAAGAGTGCAACAGTGTGACTGAACCAGCGTGAACCCTGCGTCGTCAGCACATTCCAGGGGTTGGACAATGAGAAGCACACAGTGTACTCTCTGTCGTGTTGCCTGCATAGCTGGCTGGTCTGCAGCCAGGACTCCGTGCTGCCTGAAACAAGGCCAATGCAACACAGATGCAAAAAAAAAAAAGAATTCAGCAAAACAAGCTCAAATTCTTTACACGTACATGTCACTTATGTTGGGACTGCACGGACTGCACATAGCATCTAACCGGTTTCTTGTGAAAAGGTGAACTTGGGGTCAGGGATAAGATTAGACGTGACTGAAAAGTCGATCCTTGCATGCAGAGTTATCAGTGTAACCAGGGTGCTGTGGTTTTTCTTTGCTTAAGCCTTGTAAAAGGTTCAAGGACCTAAACGCTGACTAAAATATGGAGACGTGGTGGGATGTGGGAATCTATTCTCAGACTAGAACCCCAGGGGAGTTTAGTTTGTGCACCAGGAACAAGAACTCAGTGTTGCACATACTGTCTTCTCTCTTTCAGAGTTGAGGTTAGTCAGCTACGTTTGGCTACGCTTCTGGTATGATCAGAAAAATCTCAGCCGGGAACTGAAATGTTTTTGAGTCAGGAACTGATCTGGTGAGTCCCGGGATTGGAAGATGGATGTATCCGCCCATCCGAAAGCCCCCGACGTCCACGCCCTGACATTCCACCGGTTTGTTACAGTGTAAAAACCACACTCTGGTTTTCTGCCGCGAGCCCAGCCATTTTCATGGGATACTGTGTTCCTTTCACTTTCTCATTTCACAGAATCTCGCAGGCATCGGCGAGACCGCGAGGCGTCCATTCCCGCCACCAGACATTCAAAACTCGCTTCATGTGCTTTGCTCACATAACTGTACCCACAGTTTAACCTGACACTTCCAGCATAGCTCAGATGCCTGTTCAAAAATACTCAAGCTGGGGCGCTGCCAGCATATGCTCTCACACACTTTCCCATCCCATCATGCTCTCTCGACAATTATTATTATACAATCCACTGGCACTGCGAGACATCTCCTAATGGAAGTGCATGAGGGAGATTAAATCACTCGCGCCGTGTGTGATCCTCTTCGTGGGCAAACTCAATCAAATTCAACAAATATGCCTTAATTGCTGTGTCAGTCACAAAATAGGCTTTAAGTCAGATTGGACGTTTTAATATCTGCTTGAATTAAGAAGTTTATAATGAGATTTAGCAGTGCAGCGGGTTCATGCAGTGTCACACTTAGCTGTCACACTGCTGTGTTTGTTGTCCCACATTTGCAAATGTGACGTCACGGTGCCGATATAAAATGTGCGAGTCAATAAATAGATTAGGGTTAGATAAATGTAAGAGCCCGATAAAAGGAGATGACATGCTGCAAAGGTCGCTGGACTCTGGGGTTGTAGGGGTTACTGTGTGGGTCCCGTCTTTAAATATACAAAATATTGGCACAAAATTACAGCATCCAGAGAGCTTCAATTCTGGCATACAAAAATTAAACAAACTGTGCCCGTGGAGAGAGCGTCAGGATATTTACAGAACTTTTTCTGTCAAGCCTTGGTGTACGTCTGTGGATCTCGGGGTGCGCAAAACAATTTCGGGGACCATTTGACAAGCCCTACTGGCCGAACCTGGTTACAGGCAGCAGTGTCCTGGCTGGCCCCTGCTCCAGCGTGGGGACTCCTTCGGGCGGAGCGCCAAGCCATTTCCAGAAACGCCCTGCCTCCACGTGCCATGGATCATCCTGCCAAGGCTTCCGGGGGTTTCGTTTGCAACCTTAACTGTGGTTGAGCCAGCTCCTATCTCTGCTGCCAGCTCCTTTCTCAGCATTAACCCGTTACTCTCTGTTTTCTCTAACATGCCGCCCTCATTGTTTATTATGACTTACCCCCCCCCCATCTTCCCCTCAGTTCTTCCTTGCAGCAGCTAGTATCCTCACCGTTTCCAGCGCTGATTGACGTGCCTGTCTGTCTGCCCTGTTTTTCTCTCTGTCTCTTCCCTCTCCGCTGTGCACCCTTTTGAACCCAGCGTTGATGCACTTGATCACGTCACGTCAGTTTGGCTCTGGCTGACTTATCCACTCCCGCAGCATGGCCGAGAGAACTGCACTGTATGTCACACTCCTCTCTTCTCCAAAGCTTTGTCGGCTCATTTCAGTCATGAGCGCCGAGGCTGATGAATATGTATCCCAGGCTCTTTTCGCAGCAGTTTTGAGGATCTCTAACAAAGCGGGATGAGAGAGCCCTTTGTGGTTGTCTTCTGGATTTAACCGTGACATTTCTCTGGAGCCTGCTGCCACTTTTTTTTTTTATCTTCAACAGACTTTATCCCCAGGTCAGACTTGCGGCCCCTTTTTTGAACGCTGGCATTGTCAAAGCTCACACCCAAAATCCTTCCTCTGACTATCATATTTCGTTATTCGGCAACTCGGTCTGTTTGAATCTCGGGGCCTTAATTGAGTCATTAAAGCCCAGCCGAAAAATATCTTGCCAAACACAAACAAATGTGTCCTTAAGGAAACCCAAACAAAAGGTTATACAACGCTCACTTATGGCACGTAATCCACGCTTAATCTGTCGAGTCGACGCAGTGCAGTGGTGGGCTTGTCGGCCGAGCGCAGGGATCAGCGTTTCCCCTCGTCTGCCCACCGAACGCTGCACCCTGGACCGCAGTAATGAACCGCTGGGAGCAAGGAACCGGGCCACTGCCATGATCCCCATCATCTTAAAAACACCCTCCGTCTCCCGCACCCACCCCACCCACAGAGCAGGGAAGCCTCACACTGAGAGATTTGGAAATAGCACAAATAGCGGGGAGGCAGAGGAGTGAAAATCACAGGCGGCAATTCTGATTTCACATTTCTGTTATCAGTGAGAGCCAGCAGAGTGAGCCAGCATGGGAACGACCCGGATACTGATCGACCTTTATGCGGCCCAGATGCTGCCTGTGCCACCTTATGGCCAGGCGGCGGCCAAATCCTTCTACCGATGCAGCAAATGCCCACAAAAGACAATGGGAGATACGCAAAGTTTTCACCTTGACTTGCGTCATTTCTGCCATTTATCTGGCATGATTAACCATGTCACCCTCCTGTACCACACTGTCCTCCATTTCAGCTCCAGTTCAAAACATAAGCCCATAATACTGGCATTGTTAGCGCCTTGCTACACCTACTAGACAAACCAAAGCCACATTATCCTTTTTTTTTAACTTTTTTTTTTTTGCGTGACAAACATTACAAAGCATCCCGCCCTGTCCCAGTAGGGGAGCGTGTCGCTGCATCGCACCAGCAGGGACACTGTGTCCTTAATGCGCTGTACTGTGCTTTGTGCTCTGTTGACCTGATCAGCTCCGCCTAAGCCAAAGTTAAGCTCATCTTTTTGTTCTTCTGTATTTATGAAAGACCGTTCACTCCGCTGTGGATAAAACTTGTGTGTGTGATATTTTTAGAGATGCATAAATGCACGGCTCTCAACGGCAGGCGAACGCTGCAGTATAAGTCGGGGATGTTTTTTGAGTCGAACGTTGCGGCAGTTTTGAGTCGGCTGATCCTCTGCATAGCAGTTTGACGACTGCAGCAGCAGAGTTGTTGAGGCCAGTGCTTTGGAGAGTTGCTCAGAGACTTAACCCTCCTCCCCGGCACCTTCCTCCTCTCTAGCAGAGAGAAAATCTCTGCTGAATTCATGTCTCCTTTCAGATTTCTAAGAGGCGTTAAACCTTTCTGGATTAAAGAAGGTAATCTGACAGGCGGAAGATTGTATTAGCTGGAGTGTTGGCAGAGCTTTTAATTTCTCCTCTCTTTTCATTTTCCCCTCTCAGCCTGCCTCTCCTGCTGACCTGCTAGATGGTATTATTGTGTTTTTTCTTTTGAATTACAGCAAAAACATCCACATCTTCCTTACTATTCACTCTTCTCTCCCTCTCACGCGCTCTATATCCCACTCTTTCCCTATCTCTCTCTCTCCTACCTCTCTCTCCGGCTCTTCCAGCAGTGACAGCATACTTGTGTGAACCCATGATTTATCATTTGCTAATCCGTGATGATTATGGAGCTTTCCACAAGGCCCTTATCTGTTGCTGAGCCCGCTTTTCACTCCATAGCTGCCAATTATCTTCCAGGCAGCCTGCAAACAGACCTGTCTCTGTCAGCCAGCTGCAGAACCGCCACCGAGGCCTCTTACGCTTTATATACCTAAAGTATGCGTGCACGGGTGCACCAATGACAGGCTGCCTGGGCACATTTTTGGTCCGAGTACTCGTTGAAATGTCAGGCTGAGAGATCAAATCCAATGCTGCATTTTGTAAATGTTCTGCACTTTCACCAAAAGCTTCAACTCCGCATTCAGCATCGCCTGCAGAGGGCAGGGCCGTGTGGAGTGATGGCTAAAGAAGATGGTTTGAAACTGCAGCTGAAAAGGCAACCTGTCCATCATGGACACATAAACTGCTCGACAAACCAGAGCCAGTCATGGCCACTGCCTCACTCTCGGAGAGGAGACGAGGATAAACAACCAGCTGATGTGAAAAACCCTGTCCGAGTCACCGTGGTGACAAATGCTTCTGACAAATTTTTAAGCTGCTGATCTGAATATTCGTCCTGGACAGCTCTTAATGCAGAGAGATGATATTAATTTAGTTACATGCTGCTTTTGGCTAAAAATAAAGCGTAGAGGATGATCTGTCACAAGCTTTTACTTATTTGACTTGACATCCTGAAGCTTAGATATTAGTATATTAGCATCAAGGTCAACATTCTGCTCGCGTGCCAAATCTACCACCCACACAGTTAGGACGGACAGAGCCGCGGTGACGATGCCTCACTGTGACTCATGCAACACTTCCTGTGGCCAGGCGTCAGGACAGCCAAGGTTGGAGGATGACAGCATGAGGTTAGCAGGGAGCGAGGCCTTCTCCCCGCGGGGGAGGGTATGCAGATCAAGGCGCGCTCAGCTGATGTGGCGTCCAATTGTCAGCGTAATGGGAAGTGACGTGCACATCAGAGCAATGTGGGTCAGAGCGCCAGACGACCAGCCCGCGGCCTGTATCTGCTCCGCCTGTCTAATCTGCTGCAGCCCGACCAGACGAGACTCTCTAATCGACCCTGATATTCACTGAACACACATTACCATCTCCCCTCACGCTCCGGAACGCACACACGGCACGGAGAGAGTCCTCTATCCGCCACGTTTAAGAGAATTAAATGTAGTGGGTGCCGGCGGAAAGAATGCAATTCTCTCGCAAGACGCTGGATCATTAATTAATTGACTTGATTGAGATGAGCACAATACCCCCCCAGCAAATATCATGTTGGTCAACTTGGCAGGGCCATTTCTTTTCTTTTTTTTTGTACTTAACCAACGACCCACTGAAAGCATAAACAATCCAGACTTTACACTTCCATTTATCTCCCCACCACCTCTGCTCCTCTTCCTTTGATGCAATGACCAGTGTATTTACAATATTTTCCCACGCTTTCATGGCTTTTGAAATATTTACGCAGACGGCTAAATAGAAATGCCGGGGTCGCACGGTTTCCCTGCAGTGTGATATAGATTGAGCTGTGATTTTTTTATTTTTTTTCCCCCTTCAGCTGGTGAAAATGGGTTGGATGCTTAATAGGATTCCCATGACATGGTCAGGGGCTGGCGTCTGAAGGGAGGAAGAGGAAGGGAAGGGAAAGGCCGGGGTGGGGGGTGGGTTGGGCGGCAGAAAGCAGCAGCAGTGGTAGAAAAGAAAAGAAAGAGCGCAAACTTTTGCGAGTGTTTGCTTAGCACCTGTGTACGGACTTAACTCTGTCGTAGCCAGAGGGAAGTGACACATGGGGGGGCCTTGAAGTATTTTGACATTTTCTGCTCAGACAGGTTTTTTTTACGGCCGGGGGAAGAGGCCCGTAGGAGTTCAGCCTGTGCGAATCTGCCTCTGCCTCATCAAAGGCAGTCATTTCCTGTTCATTTCAGGCCCCCATCCCCCAACCCAGAGCTCTTGTCTGCTAATCCCACCCCTGCAAACTGCCCCCCAGCCCCCCCATCCCGGGCCCCCCTGCTGGTGTTCTGCCCGCCTGTGCTTCAGCTTGCTACACTCCAGGGCTGGGGACTGGGAGGCTATACGCTTTGTGTCAGCAGGCTCTAACAAATCCTCATTGTCCCGCGCGGGAGTGGTGACAGAGGAGGAGGAGGGGGCCATCGCTGTCTGGTTTCTATTCAAATCCAGGTACACACACACACACACACACACAGGCCTGGGAGGCAGCAAAGGGGTGCAGAGGGGCTTACAGAGCTCCAAGCCTGGGACCAAAGTCCGTCCAGGCCTGGGCCCGAGGTGCGGGGGTCACAGGAGCCGCTTACACAACAACTGCTGCCTTCTCAGAACTGACAGACGTTATTAGCTAATCAACAAGTGATACTGGACTTCACAAAACCGTCAAGTCATTTCCGTGGGGGGGTGGGGTATAATACATGATAAAACCCCTCATTTTGTCAACAAAGGACTTTGGGTACCTGCAATCCGTAAGCAATCTGTATAAGTTTGCACTGCCACCAAATTTGTAAGAGCAGGTTGTTTTTTTTTCTTCTTCTTCTCTCATTTGGAGACGCTTGCATTAGAGGCCGTGTGTAGGCTGAAGTGCATAGTTCAGAAGCATGTGTTTCAGTGACGGCTCGGCGGAGAGCCTGAGTGGGGTTATGGAGTGTATGACAGCCATTGCTAGTGATGAGGGCTGAGATGTGTATCTGGGTAACAAGACTCTACATGTAGAGGCATTTCAGAGAATGACTTGTCCTCCGCTTTCAGTCTGAGAGCCTCAGATTAGCTACACACACAGTTTTTTTAAATCAATGTTTTCCAGACCACAGCATGTTGTTTTTGTTTATCTGAATTTGTGACATAAAGTCATAACTAGTTAGTTTTTTTCCCCCTAGTTCCTGTAGCGGCTGTGCGTAGCTTCAAAGAGCTGTTTTTTTACTTGTCGTCACCGAGCACGCCGATATGAATCCTGACTTATTTGTGCGTGTGTTGTTTTGTTTCGTCCTGGTGTTAAGCCTTTGTGCTGTCTGTGAATGTGTTTTTGTCAAGGGGGGGGGGGGGGGGGGGGACTACAGCAGCAGCCGTGGTGTGTACATCTGTGATCCGGGGGCAATGTTTTACTCGGTTGTTGCTACTCCTTCACGCACTCAGCTTCTTTTTTTTTTGCGGTGGATTAAGAGCTTTGGACAAAAGCAGACCGGGACAGAAAAACAAAAAAAAAACAAACAAAAAAAAAAAAAAAATATATATAGGGACGGCCAGTATTTCCTGTCACTAGATACATTCCAAACTACGCGACCCCCCATGCAAGCCGGCGGGGAAAACCAACAAAAAAGGGGAATAGAAAAAAACAACCTCTGTGAAAATTACAGTCTCTCCTTTTCTTCCTCTTTTTGTCGCTGTCTGTATTTAACCACCTCCTACATCAACACTTGCTTTGCTGCATTTTCTTCCCGTCACCTCAGTAGTTTTCATGAAACTCTAGCAAGTCATTGACGCTGGCTTTTTGTTAAATTTTTTTTTTTTTGGATTCGGAAACCGTCTGCGCTTTTACAAAAGGCGCTGCACAAAATTTCCACGCAAAACCAGCGCTGGAAGATTTCTCACAGTGATGCAAGGGAAATTATTTATAGCTCATTCAACCAATGCCTTCAACTGCCTGATTTTTTTTTTTCGACCTGCAAAGCATGCTGGGGGTTTCTTTTTAAAGTGGGGAGAGGTTCGAGGCGCAAGGTGAGCGCTTTGAGAGAGGCGGCCCATGAAGTGAAGCATGGTCACCCCTAACCCCAGTCGCAACTCTAACCCTCACCCTAACGCTAAAGGTGGGGTATCCCCTCCCCTCGTGGAGCGGAGCAGCAGCTGGCTGACCTGTCCCTCCGCTGCAGCCTCTAATGGCTGACCTGCCCTGTCTGGACGGCCCTGCTCGCTTTTGTCTGCTGTCTGGCTCAGTTCCTCCCAGTCAAACATCGCTACTGGCTACCACAGTCCGCATTCCCACAGAGCAAGCTTTAGAAAAACACACACAGACAGACATATAAGCACACACACACACACACTTGGCACACTTTGTCCGGCTCACACAATCTCCCTGTCTCCCTCTCTCTTGCACATACATCCTTTTCAAAACTCTCCCACACACAGAGCCTCTGTCTGGTTTCACACACACACACACACACACACACACACACACACACACACACACACACACACACACACACACACAGTTTGAGACAAACTGTAACAAGCATGAACAAATACAAATGTCTCTATGCCTGCCATAAGTGAAAACAAAAACTTATTTTTACACCTTAGCATCCGCAGAAATCGAGTAGTTTTCCAATGGCGTTCTGAATGGAGTTCTAAACAAGTCAAGTGTTTTAATCTGTGAAGTTGGAAATGAGAAGACGATCAGTTCAAATACTCACCTAAAGCGTGGCCAGAAGTTCTGGGCGGCGAGAATCTGTGGTGACTGGATGGAAGAAAAAAAAAAAAAGAAGAAGAAAGAAATCAAACACGAGAGAGGGAAAAGCTTCCATATTCGGGGAGAAACCTCATGTAGACGGGCTGAAAAGTTGCTGCTGAAATGGGTTGAACGGGTTCCTCTCTCTCTCTGTCTGTCTGCCTGTCTCTCTCTGCGCCTCTCTCTGCGTCTCTCCCAGACTCACACACACACACACACACACTTGCGGATACACACTCCTGACACACAGTCGTTCAGTCTGATCTCCCTGCCTCTAGTGGGAACTCAGCCAGTAGTTTGCAAATACGAGTGCCTTACAAATCTCTCTCTCTCTCTCTCTCTCTCTCTCTCTCTCTCTCTCTCTCTCTCTCTCTCTCTCTCTCTCTCGCGCCCTCCCTCTCTCTCCTTTCGTGCTTCTACATAGGTAAACAAGCACACGCATTCCCACATGCATGTACCCCCCCCACCCACACACACACACACACACACACACACACAAGAGCCTGGCGACGACGCAAGTTATTGAACTGCTCCACATTTTCTTGCATGCACTATATATGAGGCAGCTGATGGACAGCAGCACACAGAGTCATGTGTAGAGCAAGGGCTGTTGTGATTGGCTGAAGGCCTGGGAGCTTGGGGGGGGGATGGGGGGGCACGGGCTGCTGTGATTGGTCTGCGCTCAGACCATTGAAAGTGGAAGGCTTCTCTATTGAATGGCTGCGGCTCTGGGTGGAGTTTGGATGACACTGCTCAGGGAAAAAAAACACACACAAAAAAACATCATCCTGAGAGTTTTGTGTCTTTTTTTTATTGGAGTTTTAACTGCTGTGGTAGGACAGCATGGAGGTGTTATGGGATGGATATATACTAGGATATATACATGGATTTACGGCTTATTTTGAAAGAAAAGAAATGACTTAAATGATTACTCAGTTCTCAATAGTCGCCTGTTACATTTCAGTCGAGCGTTTCAGGTCTACATTTGACCCACACGATTTTTGATTAACACTGAAAAGATAATTTGATAAATTGACTAGTCAACTGACAGGAAATTAATTGGAACTAATTTGACATTCGATAAATCATTTAAGTCTTTCAATCATGTGTATAATTACTTGATAAATTCTCTTTTAGAGCCTCAGACAAGCTGTAATTCAGCAATCGTAAACATAAAAGACTAAGACAATCTCCTAAGATGAAGTATTGTAAACACACACACGTGTGTGTGTGTGTGTTGCTTAACGTTACCCGGACTTGGATGTTTTTTAGCTTCACGGCGCAGGATGATGCATGTGCAGAGTCTGACGCTCGAAGGCCGTTTTCATGTGCAGGCTGTGGAAGGGTTCAAGTTTCTCTGCGCTCACCTTGAATCTCAGTTTTGCACACAGGGACGCACTGGCAGGATGTTGCGACATCTCAGCTGGCTTGGGAGCCAATCACGGTCCAAGTGTGCAACTTACAAAAGAGTGATGCGCGAACCTGAAGACCCGAGTGCACATAGTGTGAAGTAGGACACATCTTCCATCCAAATATTTGCGTATTCATCGATTCTGGATATTTCAAGGAGGATCATTTTATATGTTATTCATGTGTCTTAAAACATGTCTGAAGGACATCTTTTTAAATCTACATTCTATTGTTGTTTGTGGTTTTATTTCAGTTTCAGTTAAAAAGTAGGTGTTTTTTAAAATGCTTTTATTCTTCAGAGAAAGGTATTAAGAGAAATTTGTTTTGGCAGAAGTACCGAATTGGCATTGGAGCTGGTGTGGATTAACAGTATCTCCTATTTTTTTTTAGTTTTCAGTATATGTAGTAAACCACATAGTAGTTTGTCAGTTTATGGCCAGTGCTTACTTTGATATAGCTACACACAGCCTTGATTAACCTGGAGATTTCTAGTGCATAAATTTACATCTGAATGATACCAACAAACCTGAGTTATATACATACAGGTTACCCAGGTCTGAGCTATATATATATATATATATATATATGTATGTATAGATAGATATTGTGTCCAACAAGCACAAATTCTGTACACAGTGTGAGGTTATCTCTGCCGGTGATCTCATAACGGTCGATCTATCAAAAAAGGTGTATTGCTAGTAAATTTTACGTTGAGGTGTCTTCACAACTTTAGTAAGACAAAAGTGTGTGTGTGTTTTCCTTCCCCCTTAGTGATGACGGCATAGCGAGGCCTGGAGCGCCGCCAAGTGCTTTCATTCACACCTGATTAGATCACCCTGACCTGGATAACACGCAGCGCTCCACGCTCGGCAACAAGCTGCCACACAAGCTTTTTGTTCGGCCTCGACGAAAAATACTGCTCGGAGCGTCGACTGACTCCCAGTTGGACTGAGACAACCCCCCCCCTCCCCCCCAACCTGGATTGCACCATTGCTCGCCACATTTAGACCCGCACGGGTCTGCTTTCACCAGTTTTGGCAAAGTCGAGGCCTCAGTTTTCTGCTCTGTCTGACTTCCCCATGTTGTATTTTAGTGCAGCGGAATCACAAAATGCAGATTTGTTGTCGCCGGCATGCCTCTCTTTTTCTACCGTCCAACATTATGCTGGAGAAGTAGTTGTAGTATCTGGAGACAGCTTCTGGAGTCACCTGTGATGATAAAATGGTGCGGAATTGTTCAAGTCAGACTCCAGCTGGACTTATACATATTTTGGACTTGTCGTCGTTTCCAACATTGTCAGAATGGTTGTTTCATGCACGTATGCCCTTCATTGAACACGTGTTCCTTTTGGCTTTCAGGCAGCTTTGCAGCCGTTGGAAGCTAGAAGTTTTTAAAGTTCTGGTTAGGTGTCGGTTCAAAGCCACACTTTCATACATTTTTTTTTGTGCGGCCATGGCTCAAATTGCATCTCCTCCCTTAACACTCGACACCATGTCTTTGCATTAGCATGTTGTTGTGTATCGAACACGGCATCTCGGTAAAGGATCAGCCAATTATCCTGGCGGGCTTTCTCTAAAACATCTCTTTGTTGTGCTAATGCACTCTCCGTGATAGCATCGCCATCCATAACCTTCTCCGTGTGTACAGATAACCTGGAGGGGGTGGAGCGGTGTATGTAGGGCGCTGGGAGTTGGGGTGGTGGGGGGTCGGAAGGGGGTGTTGTTGCAGCATGTCCTGCAGCTGTGCCTCCGATGACAGGCCTGTCCTCAACCTGCCCTCAGCCAGACTAAACACAACGCACAACTTTACCTGCAGGGCTTCCTGCCGGCCCTCCCATCTGCACTTCCACTTGTCTTCCGACTTTGGCGGGGATGCGGTGCGCCATTTTGGGATCTCAGCGGCGCGTCTTTCTGCGGCACGAGCCACAGCGGCTCTCTGTTGAAGAACGATTGGTAGGAGGTTGGCTGCTTGCCGATGTGCACTGGCCTGACTGAACGCACTGAACCAGGTTTTTTTGTGCCCATAGCAGTTCTGAGGGAGTCATGCTTGGTCTTTCTGGGCCACGTGGAAACTAGGTCACTGTGCTGTGCTGTCAGTCGTGTCTCTCTCTTGTGGTGTGTGTGTACGATAAAACTGTAAAATAGGGCTTTTACATAAGGATGGGATGGGTTCCACAGATATGCAATATTGCTGTTGCAGAGATTCTCTCAAACTGCAGCACAACCCCCCCCCCCCACTACCACCACCATCCCCCACCCCCTCCCTGCGATGCCACACTGGGAGAGAACGAGATAGGAAGAAACAGAGAGGGGGAGAGAGAGAGAGATGAAATTCTCATCCTTGGTTCAGATCCCTAAGAACGCTTGGGAAGGCAGGATCTTATTATCACAGCAAATTTGCAATGTGCAGAGTGGAGGAGATTAGATGCGTCTTGCCTTTGAAGTGTATTTTCCGACCATTGTGCGATGGCAAATTCCATCAAGTGTTGGAGGGAGCCGCGATAAGAGGCACGGGTTATGAATGCTGCGGCATTAAAAGCCGTCATTTGAGCAACGAGATGAAACGCTCACAAACTCCTGCTAAATGAAAAAACATTTCCCCCTCATTTCAGCACCGTCATTCATAACTGTGTTGTGGGAAAGCCACAGATGCTAAAATACCAAGGTGCATTGGATGGCTCGAATAAGTATGTCAAAATATGTGGAATATGGATTATACTTAATGTAAATGACGGGGGCCTATAAATAGGGGACTCCCATTTATTTTCCTCTCCTTTTTTTAATATGTTCACCCAATGAGCCTCATTCAATTCAGCTCTGAATCAAATGATGCTCTATTAGATTGTTCAAGTAATTTCTCTTACACAAATTCTCATCTATAGAAATTAATAAAGCTTGATTGTGAAAACAGGATTTTTTTCCCCAGAAAACTGAGTTACAAACAAGATAAGAGGGGCTCAGATTTCCAGAGCAGACACGAAAGTGCTGCTGGACTTTGATCAGGCTGTCTCGGCGTGTACCTCCTCGGCTCTTTGACCTTCACTTTGAGTACTGCGGCTTCTCGGGGGTTGGGTGTTGGGATGGGGCCAGCGGGGATATGCGAGGGTTCCTCTCGGGGCCGGGGAGGCGCAGGGTGGGAGGACAATCCCGGGGGACCCAGCTGAGGAGTGACATCCCCGGCCTGGGCCTCAGATCCTGTTGCAGCTTCAGACCAAACACAAACAGCGCAGGGCTGCCGGAGGTGTCTCAACACGCCGGGATACGCACTGCGTCTACAGTTGGTCTACTTTGTCTTATTCCTCTTTGACATCAAAGAGCATTGCGGTCTAGGCGCGCAAAAATGCTGAACGAATCATTCGTTACATGATAATACACATGTTGTTCTCTTGAAATGTTCACTCTGTCTTTGGCTGTTAGTGCTCATTGGTGTGGGTCTTTTAGCTGCTGCACAGACTACATTTACATACACTTAAGTAATGTGGTTATTGTTGGTGTTCTGCAGCAATCTGATTTCTTCAAATTTGTGTAATCCAGAAGCCTCCTCTCTATTGTCAAGGGTTAGGGATAAGGGAAGCATGGATATATTTCTGCTGATTTCCTGGCCAGGTATATATGCTTAACAGGGTTTCTTATGGGGCTTTTTATGGGTGCACGTGAAAGACAAATACTTCAGAAACAAAGTATTGATTTGACAGCTGCGTGGAGGGACTGCATCTTAGTATTACAAATTCAGTTCAAATCACAAATGTGCTTTTAAAAAAAAAAAAAAAAAAAAAAAATTGTATTACTTTTTGCACTGCGCTCTAGAAGATTACTGCTAATCTCATCAATTTCCATCCCTATAATGGTGATCTAACTATCCCATTAAAACTATAACCACATGAGTGGCATTTACTTTGACGGACTTCTCATCAAACCTAAGCTTCTTATCGTGTCCGCCCACCAAAAATTAAGCGTCTCAGCTAGCCCAGCAACTTTACAAAAGTGACAGACGCAACTGTCGAATAACTGCTACTTATGTGCAGAAGAGGCAGGCAAAACAATTCCCATTATTCCACATTCCCATATTGACTAGCAGCCACATTTAGCATTCACAACCTGAGCAGATGAGTTATTATTACATCGCTGGTCCTGGCATAAAGTCACAAAACACTTGCCCTCATGTTCCTGTTGGGGTGCCATTAACAAAAGCAGCGGTGTAGTATGCATACTACGTATAGCATGTCATTAACTATATACAGCCCATATAAATTGGTGCTTGATCAATGCATTGCACAAATGGCAACTTCCATCGTTGTTGAAGTAAGAGTCAAGGCAAACCCACCCCCCCAAACACACCCCTCTTTAAGCCTAATCTTAAGGGAAGAATCATTTTCTAAATGAACACTACTGCACATTTAGTTTAAAAGTGAGAGCAGTTTGAGACCCAAATGTCTAACTCTGTTTTTGGGTCTGTCAAAGTGACCCCTGGGCAGTTCTTGTGAATTTTTTTTTTTTGTTTTGAGCCTGCACATGCTCACATTTTTTGACTCTCTCTTGTGTCCAAGGATGACAAACCATTTCTAGATACACCACTACAAAGGGTGACAATTCCACTGTGTTGCTTTCAAAAGCTCAAATTCCACAAAATCGAGCGAATGGTCAGGCCATTTAGGTGGAATGTTAGTATTGTCTATCTTACATGTACAGACACCAGTGTAACAGGCATACTGTCTTTATTTCTTTCTGTATCTCAGTGAGGATGGGTTGCAAAACCAGTTTCACTGTTGAATACTATTTGAAGTCCCCCATTTTCCCTTGTCAGGTGCATTCATGAAGTAATTCCACTTGTGCTAGTGGAACCCAATAGAAGCTTGATTAGCATCAACTTTGAACCACAATGAGACTTTTGTTTGTACCATGAAAAAAGTGCATGTGTTTTAATGTGCTGGTGAAAGCATTGTATGTATGCGGTGTGTCTAGACATTTTACTGTCAAAAAGGTGAACTCTGACCTCCCAGCAAACCTTTGTCTCGGCTAGTTACTTGGCGAGAAAAGCGTGGCATTGCATTGTTCCTTTGCTTACCTCGTAGCTGCAGTGAACAAATGTTGATGGAATGTCTGAAGAAATGTTGTTGGGGAGTGTAGAGCTGCACTACAGTGACACGCAAAGTGGAGCTGCTGCTGTCTCTCGGGAAAGTGTACAGAAGAGTGAGCACAATCCTTACTGCTAGATAATACATCTCATCGGTTACCTGGTCAAATGAAAACTCTCTCTTGTATGTGTTTTGGCTGGCATTCGTCAAGATAACTGGGTTTTAAGAGGAGACACGGTGATTGGCTCTTCAGTCAGATACTCTTTCTCAGACGCTCCCCACATGCCGCTGGTGAAATATTGAGTTGTTTTTTGGGGGAAGCCTTCCCACCGACCTCGGCTCGGGGTATTTTTAGACTACAGTCTCTAAGTGGAGGTCTGAGAAACAACACTTACTGGTTCACCACTGATCCCCCACCCTTCCCCTTCCCATTTTGCCTTGTCGTCTGTCTCCGGATCGGCCTGCGCGATCCCTTCAAGGATTGCCTAAAGTGTATCTCGGAGGATAAATGTAAAAATGATGCGTTTCCTCGGTCATGTGGAGTAAATACCGTCTGCATCATTGAAGGCTTCATGAACTGTTTTATATATGGAGGCTTAATGTCTCCACGCTGACAGCTAACCGATTCCTCCCAGGTGTTTCCATCTCTGCTTCCATATGGGTTCGTATGGAAGCATCGCTCCATCCTTCTGTTTTCTTGTTGAAGTGGAACTATAGCAACGCTGTGTGCACATTCGTGAGGGCCCCGCAGAATAATTCATTTGATGCTTTGATAAGTGATAATGGACCCGGTAAGGTATAATTCATATGCCCCAGATCTCTTTTAGAGAGTCTATGGCTTCCACAAAGTGTCCCACTACCTCCCTGAGTCCCCCCCCCCCCTCACCGTTCAAGACTCTCGTCTGGTTGAAGAGAGACCATTTATTATTTAAATCCCTCCATAATTCATCCATTCCCCACCAATACACCCTCCGTTGCTCGTTCCTCATCTAGTGCAAATTAGCATGAGCTCTGTATCCGTGCGCCGGCAAACCGAACGGAGAAAGTAAGCAAGCAGAAAGAGATAGCTGCGGCTCAGTCCAGCGGAGACGGCTCAGTGCTCGATTCCGCCGTCCTCTCCCTGTGATGTGATGCCGTGTGACATATTGAGTCTAATTTGTAGCCCAAAGAACCAAACAGCTGTGGCCTATTTTGTTTAGCTGTTGTTCTGGGTGATGTCACCATTTCTGCCTCGTAAGGCTGCCTCGCTCTCGGCGCTCGGTGTGAGGATGTCAGGAGCATTTCGCTAAGCTGCTGATGAGGAGGGCAGGGGTTGTGCAGCCTTTAGATTAATCGGATAAGTCAACCGAGGCTGTTAATATGCATTTTTTTTTTTAAGACATCTATTAACCAGTGTTAAATATTCACACATACCCCTTTTTTGCTATATTTGACGTGACTTATTCTTCATATAATGAATAATGGTTTAACAGACATTGCATGATGATGTTTTGGAGGGAGGAGATAGTACTACACTGTCTTGATTATAGAAGAATTCCTATTGCTGTTGGTATTTTAAAGGGTCGGTCTATGCAAATTATTAAAACACATATTGTCTCACTTTACCCCAGCGGTATCTAGCCATGCAGATGGTGATGTGTTGTGTTTTCGCCAAAGAAGTGGCTAGTAGTGTGAGCACCAGAGAGACAGTTCCATTCACTTCCATTTTATCGGTGTGGAGGCAGACATCTCAGAGACCTCAAAACTCAGACACATAAAACCAAAACTGTGGTAGGTGAAAATTGTTTGTAGTTTGACGACTTGAGTTAAGAGTATTTTTGCTCACAGGCACACACACACACACACACACACACACACACACACACAAAGAGCTTATATAAGCAGCCCAAACTGGACTTGTATTATGTGGATTTTTTTTTTTTTCATTTAAAGTAATAATTCTCATTCAGTCTTTTTTTTTGCATTTGTTTGACATTGGTAGGGACATGTCTCCATCCAAATCTATGCCCATGAATTTGGGTTAGTTGTGACTCAGGAACACCGCATACAACTCGCTCATGTACACGCTCCTTTCCAGGTGAGACTTCCGAAGTGCAAACAAAACTGATATTTCAGAATTTTGTAAATGAACTCTGGAACCACCTTCCTGACACAGATTTACCTGCGCCCATAGCGCAACACTGCTCTCAGAATGCATACCTGCTCCTTCCGGCAGCACAGGCCTCAGCATGTCAGGCCAAGTGTCTCGTACATAGACATAACATTACCAGTGAAGAAGGCCAGAGCCATCGCTGCTTCAGTGTCCTGACATTCCATCCTCTATTGGAGGATTTTGCTTTCTGTTTCCACAGATGCAATCAATGAAAGTAGCCTGGATAAGTGGAATACTCTGAGTTTTGATCATGTGAAGTGCTGTCTGATGATGCTGCCAAGATAGATTGATATACTGTAATGTGATGTTTTCCTACTGCTAGCAGCATTAACGCCACTACTAATGCTACATATTACTACCCACAAGTTGTGCAGAACAAAAACATGCATAGCGATGCACCTCGCGGACACACCTGAATAATGTTTGTGGAAAGAAAGTTGTCCAGAAACCTGTAGTTCACATTCTGTTCCACCTTTGGCATCGATCTCTGCCCAGTGACACATTTAGCAGACTGTGTTCCTTCTCCTTCGTTAGCTCGGTTGGTCACTTTGTGACATTAGCTTGGTTCAGACCGCTGACTCACCCACCTGCTCTGTGGACCTTTCATGCTTGTTGGGCAGGCTCATTTTCCTGCGATACAGGACATTTATTAACACACTCAATGCCGATATCTTTGTTATTCTTGACCTCTGTCATTTTCTCACTTGTTACATGCTATTATACTGTTTTAATATAGTACAACAGTTTCTTTTGTTGTGGGCATATAGAAAAGAATCCTTTACTTAGGTAAACGTTGCAATTCCTCATCGTAAAACGCTGTTTATTACAAGCATAATTTTACTGAAGTAGAAATACAGAAGTATTATCAGCAAAATACACCAAAAAATATCAAAAGTACTCAGGCAGAATGGCCCCTTTCAGAGAGTTATGTGATATTATTATTATTGACGCATCAACATGTAAATAGCTGGTTGAAGTGAAGCAAATTTGAACTATTTTGATTACTGATCACATCCTTCTTGTACAGAGGAATCTTGATCTTCAAAGTAACTACTAACTGTAGCTGTTAAATATATGTACTTGAGTAAAAAGTACAATATTTTGCCTTAAATGTATAACTTGAATAAATATGTGCAGTACTTGAGTGAATGTACTTCGTTCATTTCCACCACTGGTCATGTATACCACATCACTGGGTAGAACTACACTGTTGTTACTGCTGCAGCTATGCTACTTAGGCTATCACTGCTAATGCCACCACCACTTAAGAGTTCTGCTCTGTAAAACCCAGATCTTTCTCCAAACCTATTGTCCATTTTGTTACATGAAGCTTTGGGCTCAGTTCGGTGTCCTTGTTTGGGTAATTTCAAATGTATTTCATCAGGAAATGTGCCTAGTGGCAAGAGCGAAATAGATGGTGTCGCCAATCAGGTCTTAAAGATGCAAGTATAGGCTTGGTATCAGTTTTAGGCCAGTGCAGAAAACCTTTTTATTTAGTGGTTTTCATGAAAATAAATACTATTATATTCGCTACAGCAGAGAGATCTAGTTTAAAAGAGAGGTGTCCAGGATTCTCAGGCTCCTCGCAACCCAGCATCCAGACAGGTAAGGTTGGTGCACTGATTGTAATGTGTGATTAGCACGGTGATACAGGCTGTGGGCTACAGCATGGAGGCTTGTCAACATTCCTGTGTCTCACCTACTGCAGGGGCGAGTGCTCCTGGGTAAACCTGCCTCAGTGCTGTTTCCCCAATAATTCTCAGTGTTTGCTTTAATCCGCTTGAAGTGCAAGATGAGTGGGGTTTACTGCATTAGGAAATTTCACACAGTGTCAGGTAGGTGGTGAAATTATATTGATGCTCATATACAGCATATTACTCGGAGAGGGAAAATGTAACATATGGGTGTTCTATATGTTATGGTTGCTCTATAGTGGAAACGTTAAGAGTAAAGTGTGACTTTTTACCGGACAAGTACGACACATTGACATATTGATTTCTCATGTAATACCATATAACTAGCTTGAGAAGGCTTTTAAATTTGTTGTTTTAATAGCCTCCTCTGTGCTGTGGATTACACAGCAATAGCTATCTAAAATGAGCCAACATTAGCCACGGTAAGCTACTGGTCATACCAGACCAAGTAAGGCTGCAGCAGCAAAACCCCTGAGTGCATTGAATTGAATGAGGTTGCGACTGTTGCTTACGAGCTCAACCGTTCATTTGTAAGAGTAAGATTGTGTTATACCGCCTTTCAAAAGCTACACTTTTCTGGCTTTTATTAGTTGATCGATGAAGAACAATCCACAAGTGGATCAGTGATGAAAATAAACGATAGTTGCCGCCATAGAATTTGCTGCCATCATTATTTTAGTGTTAAAAGACCCAAATCTCCCACAGACAGACAAATCAAGAAATCTGAACATGTTTAATAGAGCTGGTAGGGAAGCAATATGCTGACATCCGCATTACACTTAATTACACGAATACTCTTGAATCTATTGCTGTTTGGCATGTAAAAACAGCAATGTATCCACAAAATGTAAAGTTTTAATATAATTTCATGACCTGGATGTGGCGTTCCTTTTACCTGCCGGCCCCCCCTAAACTAAGGTAAGGCAGAGCCCAAGTCAGTTACCTCTTTGTCTCCACACTGAAACCAGTGCAACTGGCCTCTCCTAGCGTCCCTGCCTCCCTGATTAGAGGTCTCCTCAGGGCGTAATGACAGAATTGTGTTCCTGTCAGTTCCTGCTGCTCAGAGTGGGCTAATAGTCATGTTAGCCCACGCAGCATGTCATTAGCTCTCCACCCGTAGCCCAATGAGGGGCAAGTCTGTCATTTCGAGGCTAAATCACAGGGCAGGCAGGCCGGAGATCAGAGTCACACCGGTGCTCTGAAGCTCCAGCGTTTCCACCCACCCTTCCTCGCTGCACTTAATATGCCCCGACTTACACATACTGTATTAACACGGAGGAATGGGCAAGGGGAGGCAAATGGAAGTCAAAGAGGGGATCTTTGATCGGCCGCCGATACAGAGATCATTCCATCAGAATCGTAATTTGAAACACACTGCTCATTTCTGACTGTGATTGGATGATTCATGGTTATCACTCGGATGATTAGCAGGCTCGCGTAGCATCTATCAGAACTCGGGCTAATCTGCTTTGATTATTAGCCTCTAAGCCTTCCTTCCATGCTGGGCTCGTCGAGCACTGAGTGATGAGAAATTACACTCTGCTCATGTTTGTATTAATCTATCTGTGCTTACTTGTCAGACTGATAATTGCGTCGCCCATACAGATCACCCCCTCAGGAATGTGTGTGTGTGGGGGGGGGGGGTTTGTTGTTTTTTCCAGCCTCACACATGCAAACATCACTTCACACGTGTGTGTGATATTGCAGTGTGTTAATCAGTTGTTGCGGTGTAAATACGTTAGTTTAATAATCAAGTTGTTTCCTCTCAAAACACAGTTCACATGTCTCTTACATTTGTTTGGACTGGCTTATGAGGCTTAAAAGTAAGTGTGTCAAACAAAATGAAAGTAATTATCTGTGCGACATGTTTCAAACCCCCCCCCACAAAACTGTTGACAGATTATCAGTCTGGACACAGTGACTACAGCCACAAGTAGAAATCTCCTCTCCGACTGGGTTAGATTAGTTTCAGGTGTTCAGTTTCTCACCCTGAGGGGGTGCCAGCCTGGCCTGGCTGCGTTGTTGTCAGCACCCATTGGCAGTAGCCACGCACACCATTAAATCTGAAACGTGCCTGCGTACCTCAGTACATATGCCGGTGTTGAAAATACAAGACTTTTGAGGGACGACGGTAACCCCGGACATCGTTTGGCATGAAAACCAGCAGCCTGTATGAAGCATGTGTTACATGTGTGCATGCCACATCGGAGCCATTTCAACCCCCTTTCTCCGCACAATAAAAACTTCTGCACATTTTACTGCTTATTGGTCACAGTGGGCTTTTAATACCAGCCACAACTTGCCCTGCAGCTGAAACTTCATGGGAAATAAGCTGAGTACGATATATTTAAAAAAAATTCAGGCCCGTGGCTCCGTAAGTAGATAAGAAGTGGATCCGTTTTTTGATCCACGTGAGCCAGATCTTAGCAAAGCTGTGGGTCGATCCTTGAGTCAGGGGGGGAATAGTGGTGGTGGTGGTGGTGGGGGCTGATAATTATGAGCGAGCGTGACCGTGTTATACAACACGCGCGTATCTTTGCTCTGCGCCATGACCTTCTCCGCCGAGATTTGCGTCCGCCTAACTTTGCCCTTTTAGTGGGGCATGTTGTGTAAGTGAAGGGGCACAACGTGAATAACATTGGTATTTGCGCAACAGCCTGTGCTGAGTGTGGAGCTAACTGGAGCAGGAGAATGGCGCTGTTCGGCGAGGTTCACGGCTGTTATTCCTACAGGCCATGAGCGTGAAAGGAGCTAATGCCATCTGACAGTTCTGGAGCAAGAAGAGGAGGGCTGGACAGAAAAGGAGGAGAGAGGGGGGGGTGTTAAGAGATAGAGTGGGATGGAGAGGGGGTGGGGGTGGTAGTATATGGGGGGGGTGTTGGATGAGAGAGAAATAGGGGATGAGCTAGATATGGACAAAGCAGGGATGAGGGATATGGGAGGGGAAGGGCTAAAGAGGCGATACTGTAGGGACCTCTATTGTTACCCGCTGTAGAAAATGGCCTCTGAGAGCCATCGCTTTTTATCAGAGTGACATATTAAAAGTTCAAATATTCCAACGTTTCTCCTCCCAAATAACACAGCTCAAGTCCGGAGCTCAAAGCAGGAGCGATCTTTTTTAGTCTTAGATATTCTATCAAATACTTATCAGCAGTGCAGATATCCAGACTCCCCTGTGTGTTCGCACTGTGGGGCAGATTCACTCACGGCTGCCATTTTGAAAATCTGTCTTTGAGGGAATTCCAGAAATGCTCTCAAAGCATGACACGCGCGCATTTCCGTCCAATGTTTCTCCAAGATTTTTTTTTTTGTGGCGGTGGGTGGGGTGGGGGGCACGGCCACGGGCCAGCCATGTTGATAACGAGAGCATTTCCATTTTGTGTCTTTCGAGTGGTGAGAAGAGTCGTACGACTTTTAGCGCTGACAGACCGACAAAAAGATAAGGGGAGAGGAAGAGCGGCGGCGGAGAGATAGACGGCAGACAGATGGAGGGGAAGAGGGAGTGGGAAGTGAGGTGGGATCCCACTGTAATTTGACAGGCTCCAGTCCCACTCAGGCTTAAGCAGCAGTTCCCTTGAAGGAGGCGTAGCAGACACCCTGCTGCCAACCTAACCTGTCATTAGCGACAGTGGCAGGGAAGACATGGAGATTCTGCGTCTTGTTGTCTCATCCTCCTTGAAAATGCACAATCGGGGAGGTGAGGCTTATGTCCAATTATGGCTTCGCGGCATGCGGATCTGTTGACTTCATGACACATCGACACATGGGAAGTATGAAAGTGTGCAGATTTATAAGCCTGCGTAACCAGCTGCACCAACACAAACTCCTTTGGGCTGTCATATCCAACACAAGATTTCATTGAAGATATTATGTCATACTTTGGCACGGTTCAATCATTATAACTGTTGACATTCAATTCAAATGAGCCGGAGAGGGGAAAACCCTTCCAGAGACACTGATAAACCTCCATCAGGTGCTGTGTGTAGAGGCTTTGGGTACACAAGGTTTGGGGTGGGGTCTAAAACCTGATTGTAGTGGTTTTTGTTTGGGCTTGTCTGCATTTATTTGATCCAACGCGAGGAGCTCCAACCCCCTTTTTTGAATAATTGCACGGCTAGTCTTACAAATATTTTGCACGGAGCTCGACCCGTTTTCTGTCTCCGAAATGGACGTGTAATGTTTTGCAACAAAAGCCCCACTTCTGTGTTTTGGAGAGCTGGAGCCCAAATCTGCAGTTTGATCCCGAATAGTCGGGGGCACCCACTGGAAGAGAAACCACTTCTGTTTGCAGAAAACCGAACAACATCAAAGGTGGTGTTGGTTGTTTGGCAGCAGATAAGACGATTAGGAGTCAGAGCCCCCCCAGCGCCCTCCATCATTAAAGCCGCTGGCCCACATCTATAGATTATAATGGCTGCTCTGCTGCCTCTCAGGTCGCACGTCGCCCCCCCTTTGATCAGCCTGTTGGTATTTGTGTGTGTGTGAACAAGTCAGCTCATGCCGCTGACTTCTCTTTGCTCTTTGACTGCTGACAAGAGAGCTCACCGGCGGCTCCATGTTTGTATGATACCGCCCTCTGGTGGGGAAGTGTGGTGCTACCATAAACACCCACCACCACCACCTTCTTATCATGTGATGGTGCTGCATTCATGACAGAGTGTTGTAGTTTTCACAGTCTGAAAACTGAGATGAAAATATGTACATGAGTACTTGAGCCCAGCTAGAGGAGTTAAAATAATTTAAGTTTTATATTGTGCACACATGGTGCATATTCCCCTGCTGTTAGACCACGTACTGATAAAGTCTTTGATATTTTTCATTTAGATTTGCATCCTATTTCTGTTTTTGTTTTTATGTATTTTGTAATGTAAAAACATACATTTGTGCAGCATTTCTGTTGTGTAAGACTCACATGTTTCCTTCTTGGAAGATTTCTTAAAAGCATGTCAGATTCTGTCAGGATGTTGCCGCTGTAGTTGTGGAAGTGCAAGGTCACTGTGAAAAGCTGTAAGGCAGCGGACGTCCCTCCTTTCTTCTCCTCAGCCCTTGTGACTAAGGCATGGTTCAACCTTTGACAGAACAGATGTATCAGCATCGTCCAGCTGCCGTGCTGTGTTCACAGACATGCCAAAAAATATGGAGAAACCCAGGCAGGGGAATGAGATGAGAATGGGTGATATTTCTCATATCAAGGTAGGAACCTTAAGGACGACAACATGAGAGAACTGTGAGGCAGAGGAGAGACGGGGACCTGGCCGACCTGAAACACAGCACATCTTGCGTGTGTGTCTGGATATTGTTGTTGCATGGCTTGTTTTTCTTCCCACTGTGGATGCATGGCCAAAATTATACCCTGATGTTGGACATTTACTGCTGAGTTTGGATCAACGCCAGGGTTTTGTCCCTCACGATCCCCAAGAGTGCGCATTTTTAGAGACGCCACTACTTAGTAGTACTTATATTCACTACTATTGCACAACAGGGAGAAATCCAATTTCAGTATTTCAGTTAATTTTTTTTTATATAACACTATATCCCAGAATAACTTGAGTGCAGTGAACGTCACAGCCTGGTGAGATGTGAGAGTGGAAGAGGATGCGAGGGGGGTGATGTTTCCTTCAATGTTAGTGATACAGGCCTTTTATTACAGCAGACACTGTGACATGTCATGGTAGGTCAAAATGTCTTGTCTGCGGGAAGATGATTACTATTACTAAAGTCACGGATGTCCAAACAAGTCCTTGGTGGTGTTATCGGAGTCAGCTACAGTGGTCAGCTTCATGTAAATGTGCCGGCAGTTTTATACGTCACTCTCATGTTTGAATAATCTTGCGAATCACTCCTCCATAAAGGTCATGGCACCAGTTAGAGTTGAGTGCTGTCACATTAACGGGAAGGCTATGGTGGCACAACGCCATAGGCAAAGAGGTACAATTAGTGTGTCCAGTCATACATTGAAATGCTTAATTATCACCTCTTAAAATCAGTTTAATAAAGAACCAAATACAGTGAATTTAGGCCATTTTCAGTTGCAGAGGATGACCTCATGTCAGCTCAGTCTATAAAACCAGGCTTGTTTTCTTCAAGAAGAATTTTTCAAATTTCATTCATGCCAACTTCTTACTATATGAATATCTAGCAACAGCAGACCCCCCCCCCCCCACCCCCCTCCCAATTTACTGCATGCCAGTTGGTGTTGGTAATTTCATTAATTGCAAATTTGTAAGGGAATTTGCACCATTTTAAAGTACAGCAGCAACTGAGGCGGGGCCTGTATTATTAGCTAATTTTGTCTCATGGGGGAGTGTCCTATGTCAAAATGGCAGATATTCCAAAGTTACGGTAGGTTTAATTCAATGTACCACAATGTAAATGATGCACAGAAAACCTGAGAACTGCTTTGCGGTTTTGGGAAGTACACCGTTTTACTTTCTTGCTGAGAGTCTGATTGAGGAGATCCATAAGATCCGATAATTCCTACCTCTCTGAGCAATTAAAAGCATGATGAATGGCTATTGAGGATGGCTTGTGTGAGTGGCTGTTTTTAGGGTCGCCTCAGTTTTATATGCCCTTTGGAAGTTCAGGCAGAGCAACAGCTGCATTGATCTGCCAGCCACCAGGGCTCCAAAAAAAATAAAAAAAATAAAAAGGCGAATGCATCTGCGGGAATGTCACGTGGATCATTGCTAATCTAATCTGCAGGAGTGGACGCAACCCCGGAAGCGCTGAGGTCAGCTCCCGTACGATCCCCGCGATCACCTCGAACAAACAAGACTCGTCACCAAGAGTCCCCGACAGAAGTCAGAGACCAGCGTGATGTACTGAGCGCATAGCCACTGACACTAGGACTGATAGGACGCGGTAAACAAAGTAATTATTAGGATTAGACATAAAAATAACTACGCAGCTAATTTAGTGGTTCCCAACCTCTCTGGTTTGTGACCCCCCTAAAACAAACCAATGTCTACTTTTGCCTCCCTATCACAGGCAATGGCCATAGTCTGGACATGAGTTGTGGCCAGTTTAGTTTTCGTCATTTCAAGGATTTTCAGAAGCCTGAAGAGGTACGTAAGATTAGACAAAAGTCAAACACATATATCATTTTATGTGAGAAAACTAGCTATTCATTTAGCTTTGGAGCATCTTATGACCCTTCAGGTTTATCTTGGGCCCCTTTGGAGGTTGGGAACCACTGAATTAATCTATCAATTGATTGACGGGGGGGGGGGGGTATTCAGTGACTTTTGATTAATTGATTAATCATTCTAAGGCATGTATCAGTTAGAAATACCAAACATGCCCTGGTTGCAGCTGATCAATTGCTTTTTTTTTCAGTTTCATATTATGATAAAACAAAATCAAAACATATTTCGAATGAAATAACTTTTTGCCGTCTTCTTGTGAATGCTGCTTTTTTTCTTCAGTTTTCTGAGAAAACCTAATCAATTCCCATAGGTGGAAAAAAATGTATTAGCAGTATATTTTCCTTTCTGACAAAGAAAATGTTTTTATTAAATATGGCTAGTAAGACAAAAAAAACGTTATTTAGCCTTTCTATCGGAGAGTGGCTACAAAATCAAATTGCATTCGACTCATGAAAATGAAAGTCTTCCTTGGAAAACCACGCACTTCGTGTGGTCTCATTCATCCAAATGTTTTGGCAAAGAAATGAATTTTCTCTTTCTCTGAGTGTTGCTCCTCCAACTTGGTCTCCTAAAGGAATTTGTTTCTGTTAGGAGAAATTCTTGAAAGTCTTGCTGGCCTTCAGGCAGGGTGAGGCAGCTGACTTCAGGTTTTGGCCCATAGGCCGACACCCAAAAGCTGTGGCAGAGAAAGAGGGGTCGGAACCCCCGTCATATCAGAGCTGCATGTCTACATTTTAGACATGCTCTCTCTGGCTCGGTTATATACAGTATATTCAGTTTAGGCAGCAGGACTTCAAGTGATTTTATCTGCAGAGGGATGGTGACGGTGTGGAGGTGCTTTGGAAAAGCTTATGACCCTTCTTTCAACATGAAACACTGATTGTTCTTCTTTGATACTCACGCTGCGGCCAGAATATATGTACTGTATGCATGTATGTATATTTGGAGGAGAACAGGAGCAGCGCGGCCTATTCCTGTTCTTCGTGCCGCTCTTTGTCTGAAGAGTGAAGAGGTTTGGCCTGTGTGACAGTGTGCAGAGGGGGGAGGGGAGCTCAAACAAAAGAAATGCCCTTTGTTACTCTAATGTTCAGGGAAAAGCAGGAAAACAAACCACGAAACGGCTCATTCGAGCTGACATTGAATCAAATTAGCATTTCAGCTAACAACTTTGGCTCGCGTAAAAGGGCTCTGCTGCGTGTGTGTCAGGAGCAGGAAAGTCCAGAACACAAGAACACAAACACTGTATCAGGAATGCTTGGGCTGCCTCAGGCTGATTTTAAGATCACATTTTCACTTTAAATATACTGTCAGAGGGACACAACGGCATGTTTTCAGGAGTTTGTTATGCCTTTTAACGTCACGTGTCAAATGACAAACTATTCTGTGAAGTCTGGCAATTAGTCAGTTTGAGATGATTGAAGTTTCATTTGTGTTGCTGAGGGCTGTCTGTCATTTACACAAAGCCACAGGAAACCTTTATATATCCTATTAGTTATAGAGGAAAGGGTATAAATTAGAGCCCGACCAGTATTGGATATTTGAAGCTGAAGTCAATATTGAGACTTAAAAATAATCCAATATCGATATATCAGCCAATATTCTGTTTGTTTGTTTTTTACATAAACTCAAAAGTTAAACATTTGTGACAACAGTCTCGTAATTTTCGTTTTTAACCCCCCCAACTCTAAAATCTGTTACTTTTTAATCCTACTGTTGGATGTTTGAACTTCGCCGTGCAGAATGATGTATGTGCAGAGTTTGATACTAGAAGGCTATTTTCTCTGCCCTCATTGAAAATCTTTTTTTTTTTTTTTTTTTTTTAAAGAAGCGGGGCCTACAGGCATGATTTGTGACATCACAAATAGTTTCTAATGAGCTAGAAGGATTTAAATGTGGAAATAATACATATCACACACATTACTGTTCCACGCAGACTGTTTATATGTTTTAATACATGTCTGGAGGGGATCTTTTAAAGAGTTGTGACAAAGATGTAGAATGAGTAGGATAATTCAGTTAAAAATGAATTTCACAGTGCTCCCCGGTGGACTAAATGACCTCTAACATATATTTTGTATCGATATTTCTGCAATTTCTTTTTTCATTTAACAAAAGAAGCCATAGCCCTGAAATATTAAATGTTATGGAAATGGAAAATGGAAAAATTATTCTTTTTAAAATGGTAGCTTTTGTTTCTGTATTAAACTCTCCCACAGTTGCAATATGGTGTAGGATTTTAATTAGAAAACCACATTCAACAATGGTTTGAGTGTGATTGAGTGCAATCTAACCACAATTGAAATAGCATGACGTCTAAGGCAATGAAATATGTTTTGTATTCACCAAGAAAAGGGATCTAAAACGTGTCATTTTAGAGAGCCTATCCCTATGTGACGCAGAAGAGGTTGTATTAGCATTGTAGCATTGAAAGCGTCCGATGGGTGTACCGACACTATGTCCTACATGTCCTGACGAGTGGCCCCAGCCTCAGGCCCAGTCTCAGGGAGCGCCTCTCCACATGACAGCAGATAACCCGCAGAGCGTCGGCGCTGTTCTGGCTCCAATTGACTTCAAGGTTAAAGGCAACATGGCTGATTATGCCGTTCATCTTCGCCGCACTGGAGGAAAGGTGTTAAGGTCAAGGGTGACATATGGCTGCCCACCCCCCTCCTCCTCCCTGCACAGCTCAGGTTTGATTCCCTATTAGTATCAACAAGCAAGGTTATGCCATTCGGACTGATAATAAGTCAACAAACATTCAGGTTATTTATTGTAAAAAGGGAAAAAAAAAAGTGAAGAAAACTTTTTATTCATCGCGTTCAAATAAATGTCACGAAAATTGCATACCCCGCTGGGTTTCCCATCTCAGAATAAACTTTTGAAAAAGGAATGTAATGATGAATAAAAAGCTGGTTATGCTATGAGAACTTCTGTCGTAAAGATTTATGCTTGAAGAACACCCTTCAAAATCTAAATCTAAGTAGGTTTAGGTCAGTTTACTCTCTCTGCAAAGAATATTAATGCTCAAATAAGCATGTAAACACGTATTCCATTACAACACCTTGGCCAAGTCCTTCCTATAAGCCCTGCCTTTGACACAGTGACATATGGTAGCAGACTCTTATGGTATTAGTGTAAAGTAAACTGGGAGACGGCAAGACTACCTTTGATCACACCAACAGGTTACGCATGTTGTCGTATTTCTACCTGCTTACCAACTTGTGTGGCGCGACAGCTCGGCTGCCATTTCTGTGAATCCTCGCGAAGCCCCGCGGCACACCTCAGTCCCCTCTCCGCCTGCATGCATTCACATGAGCTATCTCCCTGTGTTGCATTTAAATGTGAAAAGCTTCTTATATGTGACTTAGTGCGGCCGGGTCATTAGCATTCACATGGGGGGTTGGGCCCCTGGTGGGGTGGGGTGGGGTGCTGCTGCCGTGAGAGTGAACAAGTGGTATTAGCAGGGTGGAGCTGTGGAGAGGGTGGGCCTGGGGACTTGCTCGGTGATCAGGACAGGCCTGGCCACTGTAGTGTGAGGTGAGGGTCAGGGAGAGAGGAGGCTGCTGGGTACACAGAGCATCAGGTTGGGCAGAGTACAGTTTAGGGTGTGGCACACTGGTGAAACACTGGATGCTTCTCACTATGTTCCCCTAGCCAGGACACTGGAGGGGATGAAGGAAGAGAACCCACTGGATGGTAAGATATTTCTACAGCTCTCATAGGTTTAAGGCAGGTTACCATGGTGCCAAGATGTGGGCTGAATCTTGGCCAGAAATTTTTTGAAATGCAGCTTTCCCACAAGATGAATGTCAATTGGATGGCCAGGTCAACGGTGCAAGTAGGTAACAGGAGAAGGACTGCTAGAACCTTGTGTTTACAGAGGCTGGGTTTTGTTTGTGTGCTTTTTTCGCCCCAATGCTATTGGCGATATGATACCCGAGTTTCAACGCTATACCAAAACAAAACTAGTTACCTTACAAAGGGCACTGTAAACAAAACGACAAAGGATACCAAAAGAAGCTGAAGTTCTCAATGTGGTAAAAGTCGTCTAAATGAAAGCAGGCCCACGAGAACGTAGTCTAAATAGAATACAGTCTAAAGTAGGCAGATTGACACCAGGAACTATTTGATCAAAGAATAAGTCAATTATAGTATGAATCTAACCAGACATTTGTGTGTGCCGTAGACACCTTTCGGTCAGTACAAAGAAGGTATCGGTTGTTCAGTACCCAGCCCTAGCTTCTGTAGGATGTAGAGGCTCATACTTCACTCAGAATTGCTTTGACACGTTTACGTTCACGGCTGGTTTAAAATTCAAATTCAACAAATGTATCTGTGGCAAATATTTTCTCAAAAGCACCAAAAGTGATGTCTTCACATAGCTTATTCTGTTCGACAAACAACGAAAAACTGAAAGGTATTCTTTTAACATCGGAGAACTCATAACAAGCGAAGCATTTTTCTTGTCTTTTCAATACAACAATTGCTTCTTTTTTTTCCTTCTTTGCATTATTTATTAGACTTTATTGAATCATTTATAGTAGGGAAATGGACACAAAACATTTGTATGGAGGGGGCGACATGCAATGAAAGTCCCAGCTAGAATCAAACAAGGGATATTGCAGTTATATGGTAGGCCATTTAAACCGGTAGGCCACCAGGATTCCCAATTAATTTTCAGTTGACCCACTAAATGACTGATTATCACATCTTGGCACTATTATGAAATGATGAAGCTAAATCTATACCTTGCGCTGCATCATTTACGTTCATTTCAATGTGTCCGGTTACCAGCATTACATGAACCGGGGTCCATGAAACATCAGTGTTGGCAAATATCCTTGACATTGCATTGGCTGACGGAGGTCTGTGTTTCATGTTGGGTGTATGAAACATTGTGGGCGCCCATGTTGGACCACTGGAGCACACACAGCTTTAGCTGGGAATATCCGACTTCCAACTGCGGATTTGAATGCAGCGTTAGTCCCATATGGGAGGTTGTCTAGGAACAGAGAGTGGTCCCTTCAAAAGGATCCACCTCAGCGCTCCTCTCGGTCTCAATCTCATTGGCCCCCAGGTCCTCTGGCTTTCCAATGTGCTCAGTTTGTAACCAGGCAAGCGGTGAAACTTTAGCTTTAACCTTCATCCCCGTTGCACTAAGAGCTTCAATTAGTTAATGTCTGTGTGTTTTGTCAGCTTGAATCTGTGTTTATGCTTGGGCATGCACTTTGGTCCTCCTCAGAAGTGCCAGAGGCATGGTTGAGGGGAGGGGAGGCTAATTTGGGTGAGGGCCAGGGGGGAGGGGGGAGCAGTATTGTTGAACGGCAGCGAAAATAGGACTATCAGTTCCACTCAGATAACCCCTAGCTGTCATTGGACCTCAAGCCAAGCCATGACCCCGGGGCCTGAACTCTGCTGGTCACGTGACCAGGCAGTAAAGTGACCAGTGGTGTTGCTCGGCTCTGGCAGTGGTCAGAGAGGGGCAGGCTGTCGAGGAAAGAGGTTGCTGGGAAAGAGACAAGAGAGGCAGAGAAAGAAAAGAGAGTCATGAGGCGACCAGGCCTGGTGGCTTTTCTTTAGCCGAGTCTATGCGTGAATGGGGTCCAGGCAAACTGGGAGAAGCATGAAATGGATACATGGGAAGGTAAGACAGGCTAAGCAGAGAAGGCTATTGCTTTCTTTTAATGGGCCATACTTAAACTCACCATAAATATTTGTGAATGGGAGATGAGAGCTGTTTGTCATTAAGCAGAGAATGTATTTGAACTGCATTCTGGTGACTTAATATTTCCCTTTTTGTGCTTTTATTGTTTGATTGAGGAGGCTAATTTCTAGTTTCTTTTTTTTTTTCTTGTTGTATGTCAAACATATCCAACCAGTTTCTGCAGTAGGATAGTTAAGAAACAATATAAAAAAACAACATAGTATGTTAGTGAGAAAAGCCTGATTAGTTCCGGATACATGCTGCTCTCAACATCCTCCTTGCAGTTTCAGTGAACAAATGCTATATTGCCTTTCAGATTTGTGCCACATTTGATAGGATTAGCCCTTTATGCTGCGAGTTGCTAATGATTCTCAGAGCCGGGCTAATGAGCGGAGGAGATGTTTTCTGGCTCTTTTCACAGGGCTCCCTTGCGATCGATGCCTTCAAGTGCTTTGTTTATGTGTGTGTGTGTTTATGACGTATTTCGGCGTGGTGTGGTGGGTTGCACAGCGCGCCTCCATATGTATTGATCTTTGGTATGTGGCTGTGGGTTTTGTACACAGTCAGCAGCGCTGATATGATGGAGGATCACTCTGCTGGCCAGTCAGTGCGACCCCAAAATTGAGAGTACTTTCACATGTTGTTAACTTCTTTTCCCTTTCTTTGCTTCTTTCTTGTTGTTGTTTTTTTTTTCTTTTCATGCTGTTGAATTGTAGTAGCTTCACACTTTTTACAGATGTGTGACTGCTAAGTGGTGAACCTTCCTTGAACTTTGTTGACGATGCTCTCCCCAAATTGCTTTTAGCTCGTCGCTCTTTTGTTGCCTCATTTGGCTGTTTATGTGAATTATCTTAAGTGCCAGAATAACATAACCTTCTTTTGGCAGTTTTCACACGACACCCCACCTAGAGAAGCCTCCCATCCCACCCACCCCCCCCTTGAATTGCAGGAATTTGGAATGTGACCCTTTTTCACTCTTTAAGATATAGTCCACATGGCAAAGCAAAGTGACTCACAACAAAGTGTCCTGGACTCGCTGCTGCGTGCCCTTTTTGATAAGTGCTTATCTCGCTGTGTTTATTGATCGCGCAGCTCACGCAAATCTTTTTTTTTTGGTCGTAACTTGCTAATCCTCGACGCAAAATCTGCGCCCAGGGAGTTTAAAGAGACAATCAAAGAATTTCTGATAGTGTGTCCTTCACTTGATGCTTTCCTTCAAGGACTTTCGGTGTAGCATGTGGAGGAACCATGTTACTGTATTCGTCCCCTCCCCCTTTGTGTTAATCCCCCCAGCCGGCAGCCATGATGGTTGTGCTCCAGCTGAGGGAGGGTTAATTCTACACTTCCACTGCTATAACTCACGACATCGCCTTCGTTCTGCGGGGAGCCCTTCTGTTTTGATGTTGCTCCGTATTTTAGAGAGGGTGTATTAATTCAGAAGACTCGAAGCACAAGAGGTAAACAGAGAGAGAGAGAGAGAGAGAGAGAGAGAGAGAGGGGGTGAGAGGTTGTTTATGTTGATGTAGATGCAGGGGACAGAAGCTGTGTGAAGATCAATAGTAACAATGGGGGGAGGTCAGCAGGGAATCCTGTGAGTCTGTAATGCTTGCCTATAAATAGCCAGTGGCAGAGGCTGCTCGTTGCAGCAACGTACGCTCCTTTTTTCCTAATTTCACTAAAACATCTCCCTGGCCCATCATGTTTCAGACCTTTGCCTTTCAAGGGTTTGTTATTTCAACCACCCTGTCCCCCTCCCCCCTCCAGCACATACACACAGGATGAAACTTATCTGATGTGCTGCGCATGTAGTTTTTTGGTGTCTGTTCAACAGAAGATGCTCAGCTGAGGCATGGCTAGCTCCGTTTTTTTTTAATGGTGGACATTTTACAGTATTTTGGTCCTTCCTGCATGGGAAATATCAGTGGGAGTTTATCCTGCTGGCTCTGCAGTCTCTGGGAAGCCCACCCCCCCTTCTCCTCCTGTTGATAAAGGGGGAGACTCAACATTCATTAACAGCACTTTTATATGTGTGTGTATATCACAAGGCCTGGGCTATAAAACGCACCACATGGTTCATATCAGCGTGCGCTGACCCGACGTTAAAAAAGGGAGCTCAGGGTCAAACCTGTTTCCACTGTCTCTCTATGTGGTTTCATGTTCTGCAAATGAAAGGAAAGAAGGGACAGGGCACAGGCCTAAAAAGCAATGTCTAACATGCCCCCCCCTTCTTTATGTTAGTGTAAAAGAAGAACATGTAGCACACAACATTTATGGCACTAGTAGAACACTAATTGAAGTGAAGGGTTGCTAAGCATGTGCCAAACTCAGAAGAATATTCAGTAGCGCATGACGACATTAGAAGTAAGATTAATTATTAACAGATGTAAATGAACCAACATAAAAAAATTAAAAGAAAACAACACATACGAAAATGGTTTAATGCCAGTTTCACCTGTTACTGGCAGCTCTGATCATTGTCAAAAAATACTGATATTTTTGGTCAAAAGCCTGTTGAAATTCACCAAACAAAAAACGTTTCTTTTCATTTATAGTCAGTTTAATAAGAAGTGCTGGGGATTGAACTTTAATACTTCATGGTAATTACCTTAATGTGAAGTAAGTATCGAAAACATTGAATGTCTGGTCAGATTCATTATCTTTTATTTTATTTGTAAAACTGAACATTTGAGAACAACTTTTATTTACTTTTTTTCTCAAAGTAAGGTATAGGGGAAAAAAAGGAATTGGCTGTGAGGACTGATGTATTAGCATTAGCAAAACATGTTCAAGAGATACCCAGTCCTATTAATGATCTAGGTTGTGATATTATGGATAGTTACTAATAACTACTTACTTCTCCACATGCGGACATACATTTAACAACAACATTTAAATGATCTTTTCAGATGCGAACAAAGCTGAGACAGTGAGGCAGACTCCTACAGTCGAGGCCTTTTCCCACATTATTTAACAAAGTGGCATCACATGTGGCTGCCATTAGCATGCCATTAATATGTAGCTTATCTTTGGTGGGGTATTACTCAATGCTAATGATTTAGCCTTTAAGCCTGGGTGTATATTATCAAGACAGCAATGTCAACAGGTCGCCATTGTCTCGTGGATGGGCCCAATCTGCAACTGCATGCACATAACTTTAAAGATTAGCATCACAGTGTGGGCTGTCAGGAATGCTGGATCTGAGTCATACTGGGTCTTCAGATGTGTGTCCATGTACATACCAGTCATAGTCTGGGGGGAGGGCGGGGTGCGCTCCCCTCCTTCACCCCCAGGTAGGAGAGATAAGTTTCAGAGGAGAAGAGATATGAGGAGGGGGAAAGGGGAAGAAGAAAGGCAGAGAGAGAGAGAGAAGGAGGGAGGGAGGGTGACAGCAGCGGAAAAGTACAGCAGATTCCTTCAACCCCCGCTCCCTGTCTCAGCTGGGCTCGATTGTGATGGAAAGCCCGAGACAAAAACCTGAAGGGAAAGCCCCTTCAGCGGCAGGCCTTGTTGCTCTGTCAGCCCCTCAAAAGGGGGCTGCTTTACACCATGCGCCAGCCATTGTCTGTGCGCGCGGCGTGGACAATGGGGAGATTTGGCCGCGATACGTCTCTGTTGTCAGCATGATGCGGCCCACGGAGGGTCAAAGAGATGGCGGAACCTGGGTTTGAACGGGCACCTTCCCGTAGGGGGGCATGGACGAGTCAAGCAGCAGCAGTATTCTGTGAGAGATAAAATGACTATCGCTTGTAGTTCCACGTGACGCACATCTCACTCAGTCAGCTGGGTTACAGTGAACATGTGCTGGGACGTGTTGGGAGCAGTGGGGGAATGGGAGTGCTGTTTGTCTTTGCCATTGACGGGGGCTTAAAATGCTCGGCTTGCATTTCCTGGTTTGCGTTAAAGTTTGGAATGAAACCCAGGCTGACCCCTGGGGAAACAATGCAGCCTTTAATGGGCCTTGGGGGGAAGGGGGGTTCCTGCACCCAGGACTAGAGAGAGAAGCAGAGGGTGGAGTTCAAGATGAAGCAGTGCTTTTATAACTCTTTATTGTCACTTCTCCTTTTTTATGACCAGGCAATAAATTTGCAATCGGAATATTTCTTCATTTAACTGCTCTTTAACCAAAAATGCAGAATGTTCCAATCTCATTCTTACTTAATTACATTTTCTTCCCGGTGAAACCATCTAACATTAACCTCTCAATTTAGCAACAAACCAGATTTAAAAAACGTGACATTCTTTACAACTCACATGCTTGCAGACTTCGCTCGCATGTAGGACATACAGGATCAAGATCTACCATAAGCCATGCATTTACAGAAAAAGTGGTCAAAAGGGGGAGGCAACAGAGCCCGAGATATCCTGACTTTTAGTCCCATAATGCAACTAATGGCATCTTCTGTTAGGCCCCTCCTCCCAGCCTGGTAATCGCCCCACATCTTTCAAACGCCTCTTCCCCAAGTTTGTTAAAAATGTCTGGTCTTAGACAAGCTGAGATGACCTGACATCATCATTATTTTCTCAGACGTAAAGTTCTGTCATCGAGTCTTACTCCACATGACTAGTAACCTTCATGTGTAAAAATCGATGGAATATCCCGGCATTAGTTGATTGCTGACCATGTAACTCTCTCATTTTTTAAATAGTTGATCAGACATGGCCTGTTTTTACGACTTGGGCCAGTTCAGCAAAAAAACAAAACAAAAAACTAAACTAAAGGTTTGTCTCTAAAGATTTCTACATCCGGTCCCAATACAACAGAGGTGGAATTTCCCTTATAAACTAAAATAATACATTTTAAAAAAACTACAACAGCAATGTGTCCAGAAACATGTTCTTGATGCATTTTTTTGTGTGTCTCAGTCACCGCGTTGAATGCCTGAAGAGTTCTGCCACATGTTAGAAATGTTAGCAGGCAGCCAGGAAGCTTCTTCAGCACAGTGAAATCCTTGAGGTGAATGTCATGAATATTTAACTGTCATCGACAGGCTGGAGGAGGAGGAGGAGGAGTCATAGGACGTGACGATCCGAGATCAAGTGTGTGAAGGCGTGAATCAGCCTGTTTTATATGGTGGCCATGCACTTGAAAGACAGGGTGATAGATTTGGCAAATAAGCCTGAGTGAAGGCAACTAATAGCCATTGTGTTTTTACCCCATTGAAGGAAGTCAGGCGTTTCACATAGGGTGGCCAGTGAAATATATGGTTTTAATGTGTTCTCTGGGTGGGGGAGCACATGTGGGGGGGCCCCCGACAAATGGCTGGTTGAGGAGGTGGCCGTCATTTATTTGATCCCCCTCATGTTTTATGGTTCCTTCATATGGCCTCACGCTAGGCCCTGCTTATACAGCAACATTGTGCCTAAGTGTAGGGGCGATTGCGGCACAGTGACAGCTAGTTTTCAGTTTGCTGGGCCTTTCCTCCCAGGCTTCGCAGAGGTGTCGCGCTGGTTTCATGCAGAAGTTTAGTGGCGGGAAAGCCCTTTATGGAGACTCGATCGATGTATCGATAGATTAGACTCTCATCTTCTTGGTCATGTTATCCAGGAAGGGTCTGATGATCAAAATTAGCCTAATAGTTTGATTATTTTTTGGAGGACCACCCCTCCTTTAAAGGGTTAAAAAGGTTTATAAAAGTAGAAAATGAGCCAACATGTCACTGAGTTATAAATTGAAAGTAAGACAAAGATGTTACCTCTGTAAACACAGAGATACATGTTCGTGAATACAGGCGGCATACTATACTGAACATTGTTGCTGTCCTGGGAAAACCATGTATCTCCAAAAGTTAAAGTTTTCAAGAAAGGCAACCTTGTTTTAGGCGATCTGATCTGTTTTTAAAGGTTTCCACGAACCGCCGGCATAGGAAAACAAAGCCACAAAGGTGGAAACAGTTAATCAGCCATTATTCTGATCATTTTATTGTTATTTACATTCTGATCGTAATATATGCCACATAAAGCACATTATGAGTGATTTCTGTGCCACACACTCCCCGTTTCAGCCTCTCTAATGTGAGGATGCCCTGCTTTTCTTTGTCTTATGTGATAATAAAATGAATATATTTCAGTTTTTGGACTGTTGGTTGGACAAAACAGGTCATCTGATGATGCGTTGGAAAATGATGATGGACATCTTTCACTTCTTTTTTTAGACCAAATATTTAGATGAATAGAATCATCAGTTGCAGCCCCAGTCGTATCGGCTATATGCTAACTTTTGAAATGATAGAATCGTCTTAATCGTCTCTGCAAAGTGTTTCGCGTCACACAGCGCGCTCTTGAAGAATTATATGATTTTTTTTTTTAAACAAGTCAGCAGCAGCGATGGTATTCCTCTGACTGACAGGGCTTCCTCCCAGAGTCGTCTTAACGTGCGCTGTATAGGGTTAATCACCAAAATGGTTAAATTCTAATCCCAGGCCGGGCTCACCGTGTGACGCCCCATTGTCTCCGTACAGTGTGGCTGGCCCCTGCAGTCTTCTGCAGGTAGCAAATTTAAACCCCACACCATTTAAATGGTAATCTGTCTCTGGGCTTTTGAAATCCTCTATTCTCCATTCATTATCTGGGAGAGGCTGTATGCCATGCGCCCCCCTTCCCACCACCTCCTTCTAATTACCTTTAGTACAGGAACCCTGTAGCCAGCTATGAACCCCCCCCTCTCTCTCTGGGAGGCTTAGCTCTCAGCTCAGTCACATGCCTGTGATGAGCTGGCCCTTTCAATTGTATACACACACACACACACACACACACAAAAGGTTTTAATCCTGCTCATTTGAATATTAAAGATGATGTTACTTTGGCCTGTTTATTGTCAAAACAGTGTGCCTTTTAATCAGTGATGGGGGACTAGGTCAACCACTGACAACAGTCAGAATATCTGGTTTCTCCCAGTCATGTCCCAAGAGGTAAACGCTGTCATTTCTGTGTGTGTCAGCTTCATCTACACCCTTTAACAGGCCCGAGAGTCACCCTCTTAAACATTATATATAAAGTGTGATCTTGTGCTAAACATGCATGTAGCATCTGTGCCACCCACCACAGGTTTCCTTAGGGCAGTTCTGAATCTTGGGTGTGGGTCCGCCGACTTGCTGCCCGTGAAGCTACTCCAGCCGGAAAATTTGAAATTAACGGACGGCGACGGGCTCGGGCATCTGTCAAATCGTGCTAAAAAGGATCTGTTGATTAGTCGGTTAGATGAACAGAAAACGAATCATCAATCGCGTAAGTCATTATGAGAGAGAACTGACAGGATTTAGCTTCTCAACAGCCATTTGGACTCTGGGACAACTGTAATAGGCACTTTTCACTGTTTTCAGACATTGTTTAGGCTCATGATGGATCCATTAATTGGAAAAAAAAAATTTAACAGATTAAACTGATAATAAAAAGAATTGTTAGTTGCAGCTCAACATTCAGCAAACATGCAGTACCTTCACTGAACGTTTCCTTTTAATGAAACAGTTTTAGAAGCAGTATTCTATAAAAATGGAACTATAATATAATAATAGTAATAATTAATTTCTGACATACAATCTGATACACAGGCAGCGTGTCTAACTCAATCCACCACCTGGAGCAATGGGGAGATGTTGTGGAAGAATGATGGCAGCGTGTGATTCTCTGTTTGTCTCATATGTGGCGGCACCCGGCCAGTCCTGTATGACCGAGGCTTTGAACAGAGTGATCAGAGATCTCTTAGCAGAGCGTTTCAAGGGAGGAATATGTGCAGTAAAATCCTCCCTCAGTACATAGAGTGAACAAAGATGCACCCACGTAGGAAACCTGCCTCCGTTATTGGCTTTCCAACCACAGAATCCCATAGGAGGGTAAAGGTCCCGCCTGTGTACAGCGCCGCTTGTTGCATTACACAAGAGTCTTACATTAATCAGATGTCCAGGTTAATCTCCAGGCTCAGCAGGCAGCATTAACCTGCTGGACAGCAGCCGCAGACCTTTTATGTCTGCCTCAGTCTATCTTTGGGGCTACGCATTTGCAAGCTCTTTATGAGAGCACACACAGATGTCTTGTGTTTATCGTGACCGCGGCCTCCCTTTAAGTGGAGCATCCCAGCGCTTTACATCAGCAACAGCAACCGGTGCTCCAGCCTCCCCCTCCAGCCTTTGATCAGATACCTGCGTGAGGCTTTTATCTCCTGCTCTCTCTCTCTCACACACACACACACACACACACACAACACACACACACAAAAAACCACAGAGAGCTGGGCTGCGAGTGTGCTCGAGAACAGGAGGATCGAAATCACGGGTGCTACGCGATTCTAGTTGCTATGCAACAAAAAGTTTGACAGATGTAGTAAGAGCTTGTTCACCTAAAAGTAACAAAGGGGGGTGGTGTTGAAATTGAAAAGGGGCTGTTAGTAACTGCTGAAGAGGACGAGGAGTCCTTCATGGGGAGGATCAAGCCATTTGAGGCCTTTCTCACACTCGCTGGAAATTGGTGGCACCGCAAAATGGACACCATCCAAAACAACAGGGGCCAGATGTATGAACAACATACACAACGTACCCACTAAAACTATGCATATGCCATTTCCTACACACTTAAACTGGCAAGAGAGCATGTGCGCACCTCGTGCTTACCTCAGATCAGCACGTGTGGTTTTGGCTGAGATAGCTGCGGGTCACGTGAAATGTGAGGGCAGAGATGTAAAAAGAGTAGAAACATTGTTTGGGTTGGACACAGCGTTCTGTAAAATGTCATAAACTTCCATTTAGATTATTTGTGAAGTTGATGAAGTCCACGGTTCTTTTTATTACATTGGGAACCGTTATTTCCCCCCCGTTAGTGATCTTTTCATTGGATTCTGAATCATGAAGCCTGACATTCTGTTCCCATCCGGACGGGCGAACCTGTAAAAGAAGAAGCATGCAGACCACCACTGAGTCCAGTCCAGCCTCTATCTGGTCCTGATATGTTTGATCCCAGTCGAGCTCAGATACAGATCAGCAGCAGGCCACATTCCTGCTGCAGCTGGGCTTTACACAGCGAGGCCATTCTCCGTTACCGTCCAACCCATCTGCTTGCTGCGGCTGTTAGCAGGAAGGGGGGGGGGGGGGGGGGGGGGCTTCTTGGTGAGTGTGTGATAAAGCTTTACACCGTGGACAGCAGGGAATGCGCTCCGACTTAATTCCCAGCTTCCTCAGTGAGTTTTGATTATGTGCGTTATGTGGCCTAGAGGTAGATGGGGGGGGGGGGGGGGATTAAGGGGAAGATTTGCAACAGCTTCCTCAGATCGCTGTCTTCACAGTTTGAGAACACCATCGTGATTAGTAAAGTAGCTTCACAAGGAAGGTCCATCTCTCTTTGATCCTCTCCCGTACATCCAAGCGATCATTTCAAATCAGTTTGCAAGAGTGCGGCCCATTTTCTTCCCGCGCCGTCTTAATGTCTCACTCTTTTTGTGGTCAGCAAGCTGCCAGCCAGCCTTATAAACCCCCCACGTCACATCATGTGACATTTCTGCTACTTTTTTTTTTTTTAATGTACTTTGTTCAGGACATCCTGTTCCTTCCTTCCTACCCCGAGCCCCTGAATATCCCCTCGCGTGCGTTCCAAATGACCACCCTCATGTATTCCTGTCCTGACAACTTTTCACAGTTTTGGAGTGATCAGCTAAAAGTGTGTGTGTGTGTGTGTGTGTGTGTGTGTGTGTGTAATTGTAATTGTATGGGGGAACAGGGTGAAGGTTAATGATTGAGAGAGAGAGAGAGAGAGAGAGAGAGAGAGAGGTATGGACTGGTCCTGGCGGGTTTCAAAGCACTTGATTGACTTAATTGGTCAAATTAGAACAAGAAACAAAATGACACTTTTTAGAAGGGCACTATGAGTACTAGACGGATAGATCATGATGTAAACACCCTGGACCGTACGTCACAGATTGATTTGAAGAGAGTAATAGGCCTCAGAGGTCTACCCAAGAAGAGGCCTCTTGGCGCTGTGCCGCTGTTCAGAGGAGAGAAAGGAGAGGCTGTAAACAAATCAGTCGTGTCGTTTTAGCTTGCTGCCTCCTCTCATCAGAGCTGCTGAATAAAACATACACAAGACGTCTCGGCTCCCCGTCCTGCCGCCTGTTACACCTCCACTTTCACATAATGAGAGTTAGAGCTTAGGAATCCTTTTGGATTAGCCAGCGCTGGGCTAGCGCTTAAGCCCCAACCGCCCCCATGATCTCAATTAAAAACTTGTGCCTTCAGCTGGGTTTTTGCACCCACTATTTTATTTGATTTTCTTTTTTTGAACGATGTGGATGAATTACTGTAAAGAAGTGGGTGGAAATAGTTCTAAATGCCTCCCTTCTCTTTATGCCTCCCCCCCTGCAGATGATCCAGCTGACCAGCGTACTTGCCTTATCTGTGGAGACCGCGCCACAGGCCTGCACTATGGCATCATCTCCTGTGAGGGCTGCAAGGGCTTCTTCAAGCGCAGCATCTGCAACAAGCGCGTGTACCGCTGCAGCCGCGACAAGAACTGCGAGATGTCGCGCAAGCAGCGCAACCGCTGCCAGTACTGCCGCCTGCTCAAGTGTCTGCAAATGGGGATGAACCGCAAAGGTAAAGTTGGGAAGGGGCAACATTTCAGTTTGAAAGATGTCCATGTTTCAACAATCTGCATGAATTTTTCTATATTAAAGAGAAATTAAAGACTTTTTTTGTGGGCGAGAGCAATGTGTCAAACTCTTTTACACATAACATAAACATGAAACATAAAAAAATAAAACAAGAATAGTCATATATCATACAATATGCAGTCCAGTCTTTGTAGAACCAGATCAGACTGACCATCTGTGTGGTGGGGTGACAGCGCAACAGTTTTTTTGGGTGAAGGATCCCCTTTTCTACGAACCGTGGCTGGCTTGTATTTCTGACTTAAATCTAGATGCACTCTTTTGGCAGTGGAGTGTTTGCCAAAGATGGCTCAACTAGGTGGAGTTAAGTACAATGCTGCCCCCTAGTGGATGAAGTAAGTAAGTAAGTGACCCCCCCCCCCCCCCCCCCCCCCCCTGGCCCCTCAGTGCTCCTCCAGCCTGATGGTCTCGTTTTATGCGATTTACCCTCCAAATACTTTGATTAAAGCAAGCTTGTCTTGACACCAGATTTGCTCAACTCCCAGTTTTTAACCAAACCATTCCCGAGCAACAGAAAGAAAAGAAATAAAATGAGCCCAGTCTCTGCCTGCCAACAGACACAGGAAAAGATATGTGGAAAATGAAAGATGAGAAGCACAGCAGGGCCAGATTTTATTTCAGCCACTAGGTAGAGCTATGCTACTAATCATGGATCAGGTTTTGTTAATGGACCACATGTAGATTGAGATCTCTTGTTCTTGTTCTTGTTCTCATTTTTGTTGTTGTCATGTAGCAATCAGGGAGGACGGCATGCCAGGAGGGAGGAACAAAAGCATCGGGCCTGTTCAGGTAAATCACTGACATATTCAATAATGATCAGAAATGTTGTTTTCGTGACATTCGCTGACCCTCTCGCTGCTTAAAGCCTCTCTATACATATTATGCTGGCTCCGGCACGGAGTTAGCTCGCTCACCGTGAATGCTTTCAAAGCACAAACCATTCACTTAAATAACATTGAGATTTGAGTGCTATAATGCTAATGATTTGGGCGGAGGGATACTTGGTGAAGCATGTAATGAGAGTGAGCCCTGACCTTATTGTATCATCAGTATAATCACGCAGTCGCTGATTGTTCCCCATTCATCGCTGGCGTTATTATGAACACTGGCAGGGAGAACAAATGGTCAGGAAAAATGTGTGTGACATGAGGCTAAGTACCACTGAGCCACTATTCGGGGGAGGGACGTGGTCAATTCATTCCAGCTCAATTCAGCAAGTAAAAAGAAAGAAAAAAGAAAAAACAGAAAACGCCGCTTCCATTAAAAGACAGCTTTATTTTGTAAGCCCTAATGAAAGGAGGACCTCTCTGTCATTAATATGGAATGAACTGCTGTTTCAGTGCATGTGCTGAATTGATAGAACTGAAAGTGAATTGACCCCAGCCACAGATACAAGATGCCACATTTTCTGGCATGCTAATACCTTTTCCAAATGGCTTTTGTCTGTGTTTTCTCCCTGCAAGGATTACTATTATTTTAGGTGTGTGTGTGTGTGTGTGTGTGTGTGTGTGTGCATCAGCCAATCAAACACACGCACACAGACACGTACCTGTTTGCCTCCTTTCTTTCTTTCATTAGCTCCCTGTTTCATTGTGTGATTTCGGCCTTGCTCCTCAACATTTTAGTGAAAAGGAGCGCAGTGCCAGTCAATGCTAATCAATTGAACTGCGACACACACCCGCTTTTGGTCCCATGAGGATGTGCTGTGCCCCCCCCCCCAAAAAAAAAACAACCACAAAACCCTCTTAGTGTGTGTGTTTTTTAGATCACAGAGGAGGAAATAGAGCGGATCATGTCGGGGCAGGAGTTCAAGGAGGACGCCCCGGAGCACACCTGGGGCAACAACGGCGACAGTGACCACAGCTCTCCCAGCAATGGAGCCTCGGAGGGCAACCAGCCGTCACCCGCCTCCACGCTGTCATCCAAGTGAGTTGTTCACCTCATCCACTCCGCTGCGCAAGCGCCGGCACTCGCCCTGCCATTGAGATAATGAGCCGGCCCTGACAGTCTAACACCTTGTTCCCGTCTCACCCAGACTTTTAGTTAAGGTATTCATCAGCCGAAGAATGCCTGAATATGCAGCTCCTTAGGCTCGGTGATGATAGCAAACACAAAGAACTCGCAACACTATCTGCTGTTCTTGCTATGGAGACGAGCGCATTGTCTAGTTATACTCATCAAGGTCAAATATTGTCTAGGTACTCGCATGACAGTGTTTATTTTAGTCTCATTTTGTATAAACATTAGGTTTATCTCCGCCGCCACGCAGCCTGATAGTTTTTCGGAGGAATACTTGTTTTATCAAATTAAAGCTGAGCAGAAATGAACAACAATGACAGAATGCACGTGCAGCGTAGGCTTTGGTATGCAGGCACAAAATGAACTGACAAAGTTTTGTCAACAAGTTTTTTTTTTAAATGACAAAAGATTTTTTTAATGGAAAACAGAATGGAGCTCCACCACTCCCCAGAGAAAGGTTAAAGGGATGAAGTTTAAAGGAACAGTCTGCATGTCCAATATGGACACAAAGTAGGTCTGGGACGCGTTTAACCTAGCTTAGCACAAACACTCGAAGCAGGGGGAAACTATTAGCCTTGCTCTGTACTGGACACACAGATATAGAACGCATCAATCTTCTGAACTGACTCTGGGTAAGATGGTAAACAAGTGTAAATGTGACTATTCCTTTTATTATAAAAACAACTGAAACATTATCCCCTGTATGGCTAAGTGTGAGTAACCCTTGACCTTGTTTGTGCTTCCAGCCGCTCTGTGGAAATGAACGGCTACACGGCGGCCCTCAGGGACCAGTACATCAACACCTCCATGTCCACACACTACCAGCTCCTGCCTCACCTGTTCAGCTATGCCGCCCAGTCTGGCCTGCTGGCCCCTCAGCCCCGCAGCCTCTACCCGCAGTCCCACCCGCTGGTGCTGCAGCTGGTGGCCGCCGAGGACCTGGCCCCCCTGCAAACCCCTATGCTCATAGAAGACGGGTGAGTCAATACGCACACTTACCCATTCTGTAGGTACAACACAGGCCATGCACTAAATACAGTACATGCTGATCGGAGGTCATGTGATTAGTGATTTAAAGGACCATACCAGTGGTTTTTAGCCCACTAAATACAAACTGCTAGCACAGACTTGGTTCTTTTGAATAAAACTGGTCTGTTTTTTATTTCATTTACAAAAACGCCTCAAAATGCTTCAGTATTGTCTTAATTTATTATTCGTTTATGCTGCTAAATGTTTTCAAGGGCTACATGCTACATGTGTCTGCAATATGAAGCTCAATTCCCGAGAAATTAAGAGCTTTTCCATAAGCAACATTTAACTTTTTGTGTAGACTAGCAGCTCTGAATTCCCACTTGCCAAAATGTTCTTATTCAAATACAACATACAAGGAGAATTTGTGGCCGAAGCCCACTGAAGGCACATGCAGTTATATTTTAAAAGTGATGCAGCATCCATCATGTTGGCTAATAACTTATATAATAGATATTATTATAATATTTTTACCCTTATCTGGCCGATTGGCAGGCATTATTTCACACCTAAGAGTATTAGTGTGGCGGCGTGACAATGGCATTTAAGGTGTATTCAATCAAATTGCGTCATGTGATCGGGTAAACATACCAGATCTGTTTTTTTTCCAGAACAAGCCGATATTTTTGTCATATGCCGCTCCCCACCCTGATCCTTTCCTTCTCACTGTGTGTCCCAGGTACAAAGTGACACAGGTGGAGCTGTTTGCCCTGCTGTGTCGCCTGGCAGACGAGCTGCTCTTCCGCCAGATCTCCTGGATCAAGAAGTTGCCGTTCTTCTGCGAGCTCTCCATAGAGGACTACACCTGCCTCCTCAGCTCCACCTGGCAGGAGCTCATCCTGCTCTCCTGCCTCACCATCTACAGCGCCCAGATCTTTGGCGACCTGGCCAACGTCACCGCCAAGTACACGCCGTCGGACGATGAGCTGCAGGGGTGAGTGACAAGGACTTGTAGGGGGTCAAAGGGTTTGTTTGGAGCTACCGTATTCATTGCAACGCAGGTCTTATTTTTTTGGGGGGGTGTTGAATAGGAACGATGGCCAAAACTCTGAAAAATAATTATCCATTACAGTTATTCAGGTTGGTTTTTGTCGCCAGCAGTGTTACTGTTTCGGTCCACTCTGATTTTAGTGGAAAAGCTCTGATAAAACCACCGTACACCACCCGCCCAGCACCAAACAGCAGACTGACGAGGTTAGGGGGCTAGTTGGCGGACACAATGGAGCATATATCGGCTAAACAGTTGAATACTAATGTTGCTGTGTTAGCCATAGCAACTTTATAAGGCTAAAATATGTCAATATTGCCTTAACAGGTTGTTCGTAAGTGGCCAAAAAAAAAAAGTTAAAATAATATATTCTAATAGATATATAACAATATATAGTCAATACTGCTTTGAACCAGATTTTTGCTAGCTGACTAACATTAACACAACAATGAGGTAGCTAGCCACAGCTACATATCAGAAGAATGACTGGAGAAATTACCCTCATTCATATGTGTTAGTAATATCTCACCTACAGTGACTCCTATTGCCTCCTACCTCTCTTTGTGGGCCATTAACGTACACAAGATATTAAACGTTACATTTCGCCTCCGGGAGCCCTGCCAATTCAATATTTCACTGAGAGGAGAGGTGGATATCAGGGATTAAATGCCCCCCTCCTGCAACAACAATCCTCCACAAAGGCGAGACGTTCCACTCTGTGAGCTCGGCGTCTTCCGAAAGGGTTTGATATTTAGCAGGGAAAGTTATCGTCGTTGGATGAGGGCCAGTGAAGTGTTCCGTGAACGGGAGGGCTCCTCAGGACGGAGCTGTGGCTAGCACCGTTTGGCATGTGAAATACCTAGGTAGAAAAAGGGATGCGCGGGGGTCTCGGCTCCGTGTAAATCAGACCGGAGTTGTCTGACCTCATGACACACATTCTCCTAATATACGATGCTGTGCAATTTGCCTGTAGTTTCGGGGGCGAGCGTCTGATTTGCAGTGGTGGCGCTGAGGTTTAGTGAGAGGGACTGGGACAGTGAGAGCCAGGAAGACGGGGGAATTGAGGTTTGATGAGTGGAATTAAAAAACTTTGTGCAAGTTTTTCTAACTCTAACTTCGGAAAAACAGGCTGTGGGATTAGCGAGACGTTTGTTAAGCACTTTCACCAGATCTGACGTATTCCCCTTCCTCGTTTTTGGCCCGCTCATTGAAGCATAGAAGCTTAAGATAATGGGGCTTGAGGGACTTTTATATTTCTTTTTGACGTGCCTTTTTTTTTTTTTTAATTCATCACAGAGGATTTTAATGTGGACAGTAAACCCACTAAAACTCAGTCTTGCTTCAGTTTTGTTTGGAGAATGTAGCTTCTTAGGGACATTATTCAATGTAGTATTGTATCACATGTTGACATTATCTGTGTGTGTGATTGCTCAGCTTCAGCGAGGACGGCATGGAGGTGATGGAGAGGCTGATATATCTGTTTCGCAAGTTTCACCAATTGAAGATCAGCAATGAGGAGTATGCCTGCATGAAAGCCATCAACTTCCTCAACCAAGGTAACGGCGCAAGCTCTGCTGCTACTGGTCCAAGCTTTTCTGGGCCCTCACTGTGCCTCCCCGCCCACCACCTCCACATGACTCTCGTGTACATTTGTGCTGTCTGCAGATATCAGAGGTCTGTCCAACATCTCCCAGCTCGAGCAGCTGAACAAGCGCTACTGGTACGTGTGTCAGGACTACACCGAATACAAGTACCCGCACCAGCCCAAGCGCTTCCCCGAGATCATGATGTGTCTCCCGGAGATCCGCTGCATCGCGGGTAAGGCCTCTAAGCACCGCATAGTACAATGGGTGGTCTTCTTGTGAAATCCACACAGTGTAATGAACAACTGCTGGGGCGCTGGCAGCTTCTTTAGAAATGTGAAACCTGTGAAATTTCTTACTGCGGGTTGTCTACCGTAAACTGTCAAATAGTGGCCTGCATGTGCCTCGCCTGCACAGAGATTTATAATATCATTTGTTTTGTAAGTACATCCTAACATGCCTCCCTACTTTGTGATCTAAGAGCTAAGCGCTGCCTGTTGTGTTTGTTCGCAGGGAAGCTGGTGAATGTCCCTCTGGAGCAGCTCCCCCTCTTGTTCAAAGCAGTCTTGCACTCCTGCAAATCCAGCCTGACCAGCTACAGGACCGGCCCGTCGCCCTGCGTGACCACCTCCTCTGGAAACTAGACCCCCCCCCCACCCCGAGTCGAGGGACTGGTCTCCCCCCTTGTGAATGTGACAAGCAGCTAGTTTGTTTTTTTTGTAACTTTTTTTCTTTATATATTTATTACACGACAGAGCTGAATGTATGCTGATTTACACTGTGCACATGCTTCTGTACAAAACAAATGCTCGTAGATGCATTGGTCTTTGGAGTTTACAAGTGTGTATCCAGTTTGCTCAATGTGTCAGTGTTGCTATTGTTAGAGCTAGACTTTAAGAGAGTTTATTTTATTCAGATGGGGGGGGGGGCGGGCGGATAGACACGTGACGAGTGTTTTGAGACTACCTCAGGAAGATGTTGTCGCTATTTTCAGGTACCTTTTCTTGCTGTTAAATGAAGAGTTGCCCAGTCTAAAACCAAATCCCTGCGGATGCTTTGGCACCTCAATCAGAGATTGCATGTTCAAAGGAGCTGCATAAATCAAGGATTGCAAAATGGTGTTTTTGACGCTGTAAATGCAAAACTAATGAGCAAAATTGAGCTACTTTATCTGCCTGGACTCTCAGGCTTCCTGCTTACGGGAGGCGGTCTTGTCAATTCAACATTCCATGAGTTAAGGTGACAGTTGTTGGATCTGTGGGATCTTCACTGAAAAAGGAGCATACGGGTATTTTTTACAATCATAGACTATAGGCTTTATTGCAGGGGAAGGGGAGGATAGCTAGGTTTGCTGTTTTTAGCTTTATTGTTTTTCTTTTTTGACCAAAGTGTTATGCAATGCTTCCCCCCCCAACCACCCATTGATGGGTAAGGGAGCTGATAGCTCCACCAAAAAAAAAAAAAGAAAAAAGATTTCTTATCAATGAAGGACCAGGATAAGAAATGAATCAATCTGTGTCAGAGGGGAGAACCCTCTGCTGGACAGACGAGTATGTTGCCGGATTTTCATTCTTAATGCTGCTAAACGTGCACACATTCTTGTGTGCACATGGATGCATAGAGCAGACGTGGTTCCCAATCTTTGTGTTTACCCTCTGCTTCTCGTCAGATGCCAGGAACTTGATGCATTGTAGCCTGCTCTCAATGCACTATCACCTCAATTTAAGGTCCACGGTGCTGGCTACGTTTGGTTAAAGGGGCAGTCTGTGAAGACTTTTTACGTTTGTTCAATTTGAAGCCGGCGTGGCGCGCTAGCCTGTGATTGCGTTTCCTGCCTTTAAAAGCCAATTGGTCCATTGAAAAGTCCCACTGGCCAGGTCACGTCAGTCTTAGAGGAGCTGCTGTTAGGTCTTGTCAGGTCCAATCAAACCTTTGCACAGACCCAAGACCAGCAGCAGTTAAAAGTCGGACCTAATCAGGATCCAAGGGCCACTTGAAAGTGTGGACCCCGAGGCTTGGTTCAGGTGCGGTCCTCAGGGTTTTACTGGATTTTAGTCTTAAGAACTGGTGGCGGTTTTTTTTTGTTGTTGTTTTTTTTTTGCAGATTATCACTTTAACCTGGCTAGGAGTGGATTCAGTATGATTGATCTGGGCCCATGTCTCAATCAACCCAGACTTAGGTGAGACTTTAGGTGACCTCACCTCCGGCTTGCATACCCTCTGTGACAGATATGCACATTGTTTAAAGAAAAAAAAGGAGAAAAAAAAAAGAAAAAAGCCATGGAAAATGGTCTTTATTTTTTGAAGTATGAGATGATCATTTCAAACCGCTTGAAGTGTCTTCTTGGATTCCTCAAGTTTTTAGCCGTTTCATGACATACGAACAATTTGAAATGCAGACACAATGCAGTCCTCGCAACGACTCTCTTTTTTGCACACCACGGTGAGGTTCGGAGACCTTGACCCTTGACCTCGGCCACTGCCCACCCAGTGTGTTCCTCTCTCTCAGGTCCTTGCCGACCTGGATCTTAACAGGGTAAAGTGAGTGTTATGTATTGCATTCAGGAGTTCCTCAGTGACCATGCTGATGTACTTGTAGTATTAGTAGACGTAGGTTCCAGGACATTGTAGGTCCTCTGTAGAAAAGTGTTTTTCTTTTCCACTTTTATTTCCCTCAAGGTCCCCAAAATACCCCCCCCCCCATATGTAGTTTGAAGGTGAGACACACAGGGTGGATTTTTCTCTTTGCATTGGCGATAGACGGGATGAGAGGCGGTGGCACCTCTCTCCCGTTTCCATCCACCTCTGTGTGCAGCCTTAACAGCACCACCAGTCCTCTTTTCAAATGTTTCAGTTAGCCTCTTTTCATCTTTGATTTTTATACATTTTCATGTACCTTTTTGTAGTTATTGTGAATGTTTTGGGTTTTTTGTTGTTTTTCACATATTCACTGTCTTTTTTTTTCTTTTGGGAGTGAAGACAACCCCTATTGTTTTCTAAACTTTGAATGAATTATTATTTTTTTTTGGACATGATTTGTAATAACTCATTCCCTTGTCCTCTGTGGGTTATGGTAAAAAAGTATTACTCAGGTGATAGGACAGTACTGACATCTTGGGGCCTTTTTTTGTTGTATTATTTGAATCATTTTACAATGCAAATGTGATGTTTTGGAGCCATCTGTGGTCCCAAACTCCGATTCTCGGGTTCTCAGAGCAGCTAAGACGGGTGTGTGGAGCGTATTGTCGCTCTCCATTTTGCAAAATGAGCATCATTTATCACACAGGCTTCAAAGGTTAAAGGGTATATTACATTTTTCAATATTTTCTCACTTAGCTCCATTGTTATCTAGCCATGCGGATAGTTTTGGTTTTATTTGTCCAGGTTTTAACCCCCCCCCCCTCCCAAAACAAGGGAAGTGAATGGATATTAGTTTGTGGTGTCCACATGATCCAAAATGACATGAAATAAGTCAGCATCTATGTGTCTTTCCAGAAACGTCCTGGTTATTTTCTGTAGTCCTCACTGTGACCACTGGAACTACTTTCCACCACCAAAGAAATAGTCCCTATCAAAACTGTCCATAACATTATGACATTAACAATGACTGCACACCATTCCGAGTAACAGGGACACCGTTCCTGTAAAGAAAACTGTGAACTGTATCTGGTTAATAGCACCATAATCATAAAACCATAATTGTGAGCATGGCTAGAACTAGAGGTACATGAGTGAGTTTTTATTTTCTCAAACTGACCCTTTAAACCACATAATCTCAGGGATATGTACTTTTATGTAACAAAAGTCTGGGTGATGTGATGCATCATTAAAAGAAAAATCCCCCTAAAACCATTCGCCACCGCAATATTAGATTTTCTAAGATCTCCTTCCAAAACGGAAAATGTATATCGAAGTATCAGCTGCCATGCATTAGTGTCAGAATGTAAAGAGCTGCCATATTGCACGTTTGACGTTTAAACACCCCCCCCTATCTGCAGCAGACCCCACCCTGGGACACGGAGGGTACTTCTTGCTGTAGCGGAAGTAAACGAGAGAGGTTCAGGGTGGCCAACAACAAAGTCACTTCGTCTCAGAGTAACTCCAGGAATGCGCTGAACATCACAGGCGGCTGAGATCTGACAGTGGAAGAGGATCTGAAGGGGGATTCTTCCTTTAATGTAGCCGCAAATAATATCAGTACCGGGCCTGTGCTCATCAACGGGAAATCGAAAATCACCGCTCTGACTTTTCCTGACCATCATATTTTGACACACACGCGCTGAAGTGTTCTTTTTATTTTCTGTATTTGTATTTTTATTGTTATTATTTTTTTCGCCGACAAGGGATATGTCATTTGCAATTTCTGTACTGAAACTACCTCTTTATTTGTCATCATGTTGCTTACTTTCAAATAGGTGATTTTGTTGTCTTATTTATTGGTTTCATTGCACCAATGTTGTTTTGTGTCTCTTTTTTCACTTAGTGACCACTCAGATTTATAACAAGCGCTGATACCTGTTTTCTTCTTCTTCCTCTTCTTCTTTTTTTTAATGCGTAAAACATGTTGCCTCATAACCCTCTCCACCTCAGACTGGCCCGCTTGTCAGCCAGCAGCTTGTATTTTCTCTGACCTCTGGCTGTAAACACCAAACACTCTTAATGTCTCGTATCAGGGATCCTCTTCTTCCTCCTCCTCCTCTTTTTTTTTTTTTGATGCCTCTTATGCTAAATTAGCGTCATCTTTTGTTTCACTCCTGCCCCGTTATCATGAATCCAATACCAAAGATGAAAGAATGTCAATGGCAGCGTATTGTGAATGTCAGTGTGCTGATTAAGCGCTCACTTGATGCAGCTCTTGCTGCAGTTAACCAGTGCTTTATTTTCCTGTGTTGACCTTTTCGGAATACGCCTTGTTATCTTGTGAATGGTTTGCTGTGTACACTATATTCACCACATCATGATATGGCAGTGGCAGTGATATTTTTTTTTTTCCTCCCTCTCTCCATTGTGTGCGATGATTGTTCAAGGTAACATGGAGCGATAACAGGGGAGCTGCAATCATATCTGTCTCTGTCGATGCAGCTTTGTGATCGATTATCAATCGGAGAATGGAACTGTGGTCAAACTAACATCTCTGTGTGTTTACGTGCTTTCTGCGGACGCCGTGGTGGTGTTCTCACTGGGGTTGGACTCCTTTGGCTTTTGAACAGAAGCTTGCCAGCCTTACGTGCTGGGGTAGAACATCATGATCTCAGAGGACAGTTCTGCCCTTTTAACTCTTGATGATGACATATTTTACTCAACGTCGTGTAATTGCAGAGATCTGGGGTTGCCGGGTCCACAGTTAACAACTTATTTGGCGGTAAAAACCAGAGCTGGCATTAATAATTACCCCCAAATGTTTACATCATAAAATCTGGTCATCTGACTGCTCATGTTTCTTGTCTTGGACGCTCCTGTTGTAATTGTCTACAGGTGTCGCCAATTCCCCAGATCTCAGTAATGAAAATTGATTAGAAAATGGCATCATAACCATTGTGGAATAATAAAAAAAAAAATTCCCTCTAAACAAAGTAAATGTTAAGCCAGGTTTTGCACAGTTTTTTTTTTTTGCAGCTGTGGTCATGGAGGAACCACCATCCGTCTCAACGAAAGAGTCACTCGCTAATTCTCTATAAAAGGCAAAGCAGCATATGTGTCCAGCCCCTAGTGCTGTAACACCGCTAGAAGCCTGGAAAGGTGGGACGTGGAGCACGGTTAAAGTGAGGGCTTTTGAAAAAGTCGAATCGGTAGCCGCTGCACCTTATCCCGCCTAGAATAAATCTTGACATATCTCAGGGAAGAAATAGATTTACACACTGTCATCACCTGTGAACAGACAATTGAAACGCCTTTGTTTTTTTTTTTCTCTTCAGAAATCTCTTGTCTGCTCTTGTTACTTTAACTACCTGTGAAGAATGTGATCCATTACGTGTTAAAAGCATGTTTAGAATGTGTTAGGACTTGAAACCAAATAAATGTGAACGTTATGCAAGTGTACACAGATTGTCTGCCGTTTTTTCTTCTTCTCTGCCCGTCCTTTGACTTTTTGTTTTTACGCGGAGGTACAGCGATCATAGGAAATGATGTCACGGTAGTCTGAGCTCATTGAGGGGCTAACCAGACACAGGGTATCGCTCGTAGCGCGTTTGTCCCCGACCTGTTGCTCGGCGCACTCTGAGGTGTTTTCCAGAGGGAGATGCTATCATTAAAATAAACAAGAAAAAAAGTGTGTTTCACCCTGTTGGGCGGTGATCCGTTTTTTAAACATGCCAAATCAACTCAACTGAAATTCCTATTTCATGGGATATCTTATGGAGAATTATTATTATCCCATAAAAAGGCCAAAAGCAACAGTAAATGTCTCCTCCTATCAAGTATTGCGTGTGTATCTGAAGCCTGATATATCTTCTTCCTCTGTGCCATAGAGCTCCATTTTTGTGTAGAAACACATCAGTGGGCCACACTGTTGCACTGGGTGACATGTTAATTACCATGAACACACACACTGTAGTTTATTGTGACTCAATCCCACATACACTGACCTGCTGCCCCAAATCCTCACTAGGGCACCGAATGTGGATTCATCCGCCACTGAAAATAGTCCCCAACAAATGCACTATTTCCTCCTGTCTGAAAGTAATGGGGAGAAAAACAAAGAACGGCAACTTCTTTTGAGTGAAATTTGCTGTCTCATTATCATGCAGAGGGCTCTCACAGTCACATTAATGAGATACAATCTCTTAATTATTGAACAGTAAGTCTTAATTAGGCGAAGACAATGAAATTGTTGTGTCCTGGAGGCAGAAAGTATCCAGTTGCTTCTGTTAAGTTACAATGGCAGCCAGTTCAGTTTCTCACTTCCAAACATGCTTGAAAATGGGAATACCAGATATGAATGACTAAATATCAAATATAAGAAATACATGAAGGGGGAGGGGAGATCTCAGCAAATAATAGAATCCAGTGTTTTAGAGGCTGTGACAGGAGCAAACGCCATAGGTATCTTCAGTAAGTGCAACAAAAATGTTACACAAAAAAATGGTGGAAGATAATATCACCCCCACAAACATCTACAACAACACACAAAACAGGCTGTTTTAAATGGCGGATTGAAAGTGATGAGGCAGTGCATCAGTTTAATGCTTCCTTTACAGACACTAACACTTGGGATGGGATGGGGATTCAATGGGATTCAAATGGGATTCAATTAATATCACTGCCTTTGCTTTCAGATTACATTATTTATTCAGACTGACTATGATGATAGCATCAATAGACCTGCTGGGAAACTGATACATACAGCAATAGGACTTCAATGTGCAGATTAAACCAGTTCTAGAGTGTTAATCTGTGAGTTTTAGAAGTGCTGGTGGGTGGATGTCGACGCAGGAATCCTCATCAAGACAGGGCCTCAAGATTAAGTATTGAAAAAGCAGGACCTGCCTCAAGGCAACATATCATGCTGATATTTTGCTTTAGTGTTGCATATACTGATTTTGTTATTTGTGAGGCTATTGGATGTTGGGACCACATAGCTAATCATGGTTCAAACAAGACTTTCACAGGGTTTTAATGTAGTAAATTCAATTGTAAAGACCAAAATGATTCCTAATCAGTCCAGAAAGATGCTGTGCGGCAATGTAGCAAGCACAGAAAACCTTAAAACTATTCAAATAGAAATTATATCATCCTTATCATCTGACTGACAGCTACGACGCATATTTTCCAAAATTTTGGCAGGTTCTTTTAATATAATGCCAATATCATCCCAATTGAAATTATACATCAGTGTAAGCCTAAACAGTCACCCTCCCTACGTACACACACACACACACTCACACACACACACATACACACAGGTTATCATGTCAGTGAGTGATGGTTGTCAGCAGGGCTGCTGATTGCATCATGAGTGTGGACCGGGCCGGAGGTCCAGGAGGCATCGCTTTATCTCCTCAAGGCTGACAGAGTGGCTTTTGACAGGCCGTCCTAACCCCTCCACCCCCCTAACAAGCCTCTAATCAGATCAGAGCCAGTCAAGGCTGCGGATCCCCCTGGGCACAACAACACCACTGAGGTAGTGGTGGTGGTGGGGGGCTTGGAGGATGGATTTCGTACATGATTATATAAGAGTGCAGGACCTGAGCCTCGCTATCTGTTGGGAGATAGCCATCTCACGGCAGAACAGACATGTTATTATCAGCGTGAAGGGTGTTTTATTTGCCTGGTGTGTTGGTGTTTCTGGTCTCACCTTGGCACAAGGCATCAGACGCTGCCCTTCACGAATGCCAACCACTGCGATTGCGTTATCTGTACCTAAAGTCCAACATCCTCTTTCTCTTTGATAAAACATGTAGATGTCTCACACGCAGTGATAAGACTCTAGCTGGACCTCAAACCCGCAGTGGGACCACTGCTTTGATCCCAATCTTGGATGTAGTGTAAATACAACTGTGAGCAATCAATGCAATGATCTATATAAGGTACCAAATCAACCAATAGAAGTCAGTCAACTTAATTCAGTTACACTTAAAAATATCTTTACCCATCAGACTTGCTTTTAGCGGTCCGATACAACCCTACTTTTGCTAGACCAGAATTTGGTCTTCATGAAACCAAAAGGTACAAAATATAACTTTCTCCTTTTTTGTTTCAGAAGTGATTTACCGAGCAGATACGTATGCTGTGGCGGACCAAACAAATGCAATTTGATATTAATTGGATAAGCTGAGGTTGAGGTTCATTTTGCATTTGCAATTGCAAATTAGCCTGGAACCTCTCAGTTCATTTTAGATTTCCAAGGGGCGTCATCAGCGGGTGCAGATCAGACCGTGTGACGCACCGGTAGGCTGCTATGATTGGTAGCTAGTTCCAACATTCAATTCTAGTTCAGCATAATTCACAGACGTTTTCTCCTGACATGATTTAGAAGCCGACACTTCCCATCTGTGCGTAACGTGAACTACCATCCAGTTCGTTTAAGACTGACGCGATAGATTCAGCACGTTCCACATAAGCGGCAGCCATCTTGGTTGTTTACGAAAACGCCTCAAAGGCGCTTAAAGATAAAGACAGATTAGATAAACGACCTGAATCATGCTGGGTGGAAATCTGTCTGAAGGGAGGGGCCAGATGCATCTGCCAGAGCAAATAAAACATGAGCTCGCAGATTCGTCCAGTTCAAAGACTAGGACACAGTAGTTTGACAAAACAATCTAGACTTAATAAGGTCCACTCACTACCATGTTCTGGAGCTTTCCATGGTATCACATTGTCAAGCTCAGTTCTCAAGTCTAAATAAAAAAGTTGATACACTTTTAAATAACCTGCCTAAGAAAATGCAGTTATCAAAGTTTTGTCTTAAAGTTACAATGGAAAATATAATAATAATACATCTGCCTTAACTTAAAGGACCCTACCAGTGATTGCCATTCATTACAATTAACTACTGATTTGCCTGTATTTTATGTTATACCCCTGTCGTCCCTTTTCCAAAGCATACGCTAAGTGTTCATATTGATTTCCTTGCAGAAGTCAGTGGGTTCAGGTCATCTCAGTACACTATGAAAATCATCTTGCTGACAGGGGCGTACGTCACTTGCGATGGGTAATCGATCGCAGTCAACAATTTTGTCAAGCTGCATTGTGGTTGTGTAGTAATGCAGCTGTGATAAAATAAAATTCTTTTGAAAACTGACTGTGTGCGTGTTCAAGGACGTCTGACATATGGAGCTCACAGTGTAGTCGCAGACCGGAACATAAAGTCATTGAAGCCATCAAATTTGTGCGCCCCCCCCGAATGGCACCTACACACGTTGAAGAAACACAGTGGTTCTCCTCCTCTTACATGTATCTAGTGCTCTCGCTGCTAACTGTTATCCGCCAATGGACGCTAATACTTTGCAAGCTGGAACATACCACCCACATGAGTGACATCACAACCTTATGGAAAAACTGACGGATCGTTTAAGGGCACAGTGTCTGATTATGGGCTGTGTTTCATTTATTTATACAGCACCCAGACCTGCTTTATAATCAAACAAGACATGGAAATCTCACTTTCTACAATATGGGAGCTTAAAATGTGAAATGGCTTTCAGACTGGGCAAGAAAGCTGCTTTAAACAGAGCCACTTCCTACAACCTCTGTATTTGTCTGGGAATAGCAACACGATGGGGAGTTTATGTTCCACAATTAAAAACGTACAAAATGTACAGGCTGATTTCAGTATTTTGCAGTCTCAATGTATTTATTGAATGTATTACTGTATCTCAGAAGCAAAACGTGGCCATGTGCTGACTTTAATGACGTTTCCACCACAATGTTTTGTGCTCAGTCATTTTCTCTGCGTGGCGTACACACTGAAGGGCCCTGTGTCAATACAATTGCTTGTTATTTCAACAAACGACCTTGCTTCGGTTGAGGAAATGTTCTGCGTCACTCGTGTCTCACAAACTGAACAGCTCTGACATCAGATCTGTGAATAGTCCAACAGAGCTGATCCGGGCTGTTGACTTGTATGTAAGAATATTTTGTTTCCCGCATGATGAAAATATACCACAGTGTGCCTGTGTGTGACTCATATCAAGTTAGAAAAAGATGCAATGCCTTTGTGTTGAACTTTGGTTACGCTGATATGTGATGTTGAAGGACCATACCGGTTGGATTAAAGCTGTAAATAATCTGTACTTTTGAGCCATGCATCCAAAATGGAATATTAATCTTAAAATGTTTTTACATAAACAGTTCAGGCAAAGTAGTAGTATTTATTTCTGTTATATCCAATTTTAGCAGACAGTATAGTTCTAAATGACCATTAACATGCATTAAATCAAATGTTTCCTTCAGTGTTTTTATTACTATAGTTATGAGGCATGTCAACATGGAACATCTAGTTTGCACAAGCATAGCCATTATAGCAAGCATCCCAACACATTGTATTGTGACAAACTAAAACAAATGAAGAAAAGGAAAAATACACAAAGATGTAATGGTTATTTCTGCAAGCAAGAGGCTGTAATTGGCTGTAGGTAGTCCATAAGATATTCCTTTTTGTTCCAATTGATTGGATAGAGAAAATGATGGATTTGCAGAAATAAGAAGTAAATAATATTGAGCCATTAAGTGTGGTTTTGACCTGTCCCCAGATTTGAATGGTGCTGTGAATAACGGGATCACCTCTCAAACTAGATCTTTTGTACAGAGATGGGAAATAAAAAGTAAAAAGTATTGCAGATATCGATCACGATGATGTTTCAAAACTTCATCTCACAACATACTACTCTGCACCCCCCCCCCCCCCCCTTCCCATTGTACAAACACACATCAGTTTGGTTTTGGCCTACTGTATTTACGTCAGTCGGGACACATGTCAAGGCTGGAACTGGCTGTGCAGCTCTGCCTAAACTCTTAAAGTCTTCGCCTGTGGCTTCTCCTGGCTCGTGTTAACCACTCTCCAGAAGCGTGCCTTCACCAGGTGTGGTCCTCCTCCCTCCGCACTCCCACCACCTCCGCCCCCTCCCCCTCTCCCTCTCATCTCGTTCCCCTTGACCCTGACCCACTGCGACCTCAACACCGATAACGGGAGAACGGCCCCGCAATTCCTCACCCCTCGCCAACTGACACACTTCCAGAGGGGGGGATAACCTTGTTCCCTCACATTTCTCTGATGCCTCTGCTGCCATTTCCTCTGCGCTCCTGAAAGTGCTCCCTCCCTCTGTGTCTTCATGTGTCCTTCCATTCAATTCTATTTACCAATCCATGACATCGCCATACAAATAAATGCCAACTTTGCAATTATCACCAGCTGAACAGTGATCCTCGAAAGCTTTTGCTCTTTTAAAAAAGATTCCAACAAGCCTCTCTGCTTTTAGACCAATGATTTGTTTGCGTACCAATATAAGGAGGTACTCTGGCAAAAAGTTTGATGGGCTCTGTATTCAATTTGGGCGAGAACAAAGCAGCGGTAGAGAAAAATGTGAAATTTCTTCACCAATCCAACACCTTGTGAAACAGTTGTTACAAGAATCGGAACAAAAGCCTGGTGGTGCGGCTTTGTCGGTGGGAAATTTGGCAGCAATCCGCAGCCACAGTTTCACCTAGTTGTTGCCAGACGTGTATTCTTGTCACGCAGGGACAGAATCAAGCAGCCAGGGATGCTAAGCTAAGAGTGCCAAAATATCAATTTATGCACTCGAGGTAAACCAGATGAAAAATATTACTGCCTAAGATGCATTATCCACAAAATGAAATCAGATTATGGTTGTTGCATTTACAGTGGATGTTTTTAGGTCTGCATGATACAGTGCCTGAAACGCCAAGAATGAAACACTGTTGGGTTTCTTGCTACAGATTTGTGTCCTCTTCCAATACATTTGCTCTCCAATTCAAAATGTATTCCGTTCCCACACAATGCTATGCGTTTCTATGCAATACCTCTGATTCACATTTCAAGGTATTACATTGTTCAACACCAAGTGTTATCCTGCATAACAACCCATCAACTTTTTTTGCATTCAACTTTGAACTTGAGCTGAAATAAATTGATAGCGGCAGGATCTGTTGAGGATGTGCTTAAAAAGCAAGGTTAGCAGCCACTGAGCATGAGCTCGAAGGACTGTAGCCAGCAAAGACACACAGTGAAGACTATAGCTAGCTGATAGCTGGCTAGAGTCTTCACTGTGTGTTCACATGCAACTGATATGTGGCAATATGAGGTGGTGTGAAGTGATGTGATGCTATGCAACATGTGGAGTCAGTCTTCTTTGAGGTGGTCTTGGTGTCTCTTCACTTAGAGAGATTTCTTTTGGTGTTTTGATTCTGAAAGTCATGGAATGTTCAAGATTGAAAGTGAGTTTGAAAACATGGCCGCTGGTGGTGGAAAAATTGGTTGTAACACTTGAAAGCCCTGACATACTGATGTTATTAATTATTTCATTAACGAGTTAGTGTGACATAAATTTGCGGATCTGCCCATGTCCAGGAGAGTCATGGCAAGCTGCCCGCAAGATACTCCGAATTTAGGACCACATATACAGGTAGACACTGACTGCTAATGTTTAACCACACGTCCACTGTCTGTGTCCATTGAGTGTATCAGAGCCCTCTGTTGAAGTTACACTGGTTGTCTGGATAAGCAAACGTGTTCACACATGTACAGTTAGCGGGCATGGTTTGGGCTGCACACGCACATCCGCATAGAGTGCAGCAGGGATGACGTGTTTTTGTAGGCCAACCTGGAAGTTAGCATCGCCCTGGTTCCCTTCGACAAAAAGGCTATAAACGAACTACACCACGGTCGCATTACTTCAACATCACTACCACTAAGCTTCACTTCTGAGAGAATATAGATAGATATAGATATATAGACAGATACAGTAGATATAGAGTATAAACACAAGGAGGCTGTAAAGGCGGACTAGTGAGTAGATGACTTTTGTGTTCAGCATGAAGACGTTTAATATCCGCGACAACCTCTGTAGTCTTATTTAGCCTCTTGTTAGCAACCGCCTTTTTTAAGACACGTGAAACCTTCAAAATTCACGAGTGGGGTATCCACTGACGTATTTTATGTTGTAGAACAAAACTGTAAAATCTCTTAAGCTTGTGTCAACCACTGACCTTATTTCAGGCATCTCACTAAAAACCAATTCAAGAAACCCATTGACTTCAAGACGAGGGAACCAGACTTATCAAAATGCTGACTCATTTCCGGGTTTTAGGACTCATTCCTGCAGCATCCTATAAGGGCAGGTAATCACATTTACGTCACGCGGACCCTTGTGGATTTGTGGACTTGAAAAGTAAAATTTGAGTTTAACACATGCACTGGAGATTGCGTAAAGGCACTAATTCATCAATGCAAAAAGGAATAAAATATTCCTACTTCCTACCAGCCTGTAGGCCACCACACATTGCCTCTGCCTCTAGGGAAGCCTTACACCCTGTCAGATCGAAACATGTTGATCTGATTTAATAACCTTTAATAATGATTTAATCATACAGCATGACATTTTAAAACATTTAACCGACCAAATTGAAACTGTTTTTGGTACTTATGCGATTCTATTGCAATCATATAGTGCACACTGAACAAGCATTCAGTGGACCTGAATTATACATGGGTCTCCTGTATGAAAGGAATAGTTGCTGTTATTTATAGACTGATAAGTAAATCTTGATTGGAATAGACAAGGAGAGAGACTCAATTCATTTTGTAAATGTAAATGCATTCAGAGTTTCCTTTCTCTGCTCAGTGTTTTGCTCGTTCTTCCATCTGATTTCTGTGGTTTTGTAAAGGCCCCTTTTATGACAGTTAATTACCAACCTGCCTGCTGTGGCCTTGAAAATGAATGTGATTCTGGCATAAATCTACACTTCAACATCTGGTGTCCAGATAATAAAATCTCCCAGCATCACGCTAATATTGCAATAAATTCATGTTCAACATAAATGGTGATAAGGCCGGCAATTATCTGGTGAGGAAAAGAGATTTAAAGAAACCAAAAGGAGTCAGTTTTGCTTCCCGTTTTCAGTTGTTATGAAATGTTTGCAAAAACCTTTAAGATCTCACTCCAAATTCTCAGAGGGGAGTGTGGGTCAAGGATTATTTGAAGGGGGTTTGGATAGAGTGTTTGGCATGGTTTACGGCAATATTTGCACTGTAAGATGTCGACAAACTTGCAATTGGTTTCAGTCTGTAAACATTAATATAGACAGGTGCTGAAAGACGTGTAAAAATGGCCTGCTGTGCTACTCTCAATAAAAGGAAATTAGTATCAAAGAAGTATAAGTCAGGTGATATTGTTTCTTTTTCTTCTTGTCAATAAATCCCACAAAAAGACCCAAACCAACAATGCATGTATTTGAAACCTATATATATGTATGTATATATATATACATACATATATATACTAAGTATTATTTTGACCTGAATCTCACGCACACCGTTCTGCTGCCAGAAACACATGGTAGCAATACTGCACCAAAATACTCACTAGAGCACCAAATGTGAATTAATCTGCAACAAAATAGTCCCAAACAGATGCACTATGCCCTCCTGTTTGAGTGACGTTTGCTAAAAACTACAGTGAGCAGCTGTCTCAGGAAATTATTGAGACTTTTTTTTTTTTTTTAAAAAGAAACATTTGGAATGTGTGATCCTTTTTAAAGATTTACCTTTTCGGTAGGCAGGAATTAAACACCGGGATTAAAAAATGGTGTTGTTGTATGTCATAAACACCTTTTCATATAATATAGGTCTCTACAACACTACCACAACAAAGAACATTCTCAAAAATGACCATATAGCTGAGTCATCACACAACTAAATGAGCAGTATCAACAGCTGAACACCCCATGAGAATTTCACCACGATCACTAAGATGACTAGTATTTCTCATCTCTGCTGACACCGGCAGAATTAAAACAGAGGAAATCAGAAAGCGCTATATCAATGAGGCGTTTACACCCACACCAGCTCTGCCTTCAGTTTCTAACGTTATGAATGTTACTGACGCCATTGCCCCCATGAAGATAAAAGTTGTCTCTGGTAAGAAAAAAAAAGCACCATGGAGGAATATTATACTGGTGAAAGCTCAAAAAAGAGAGTGTGGAAAAGAAGAACGCAGGAGGGGAAAAACCAAACTCCAAGTTCGTTATGATATCTTTAAAGAAAGACTTTGCAACTTGGAACTAAAAGGGGCAAGGCAGTCCCTTTTTTCTGAGATTATTAATAAAAATAACAATAATGCACCTTATTTACTGCCGTTGACAGACTGACAAATCCCTCAGCATCAGTCAAGACAAACAGCCTGTAACTCCATCTCGGGCAAAATGGCTATGTCACCTGGGCCTCTGTATAAAACTACTCTAGTTAATTTGGCACATTTTCAGCCCCTAGATGAAATTGTTCCAAACTTTAGGCCTACTGCCTGCTGCCTTTTAACTGCATATCATCAAATGTACTACAGATAGTAATAAATGTCTTCAGTCAGGCCTTTTTACAAGGGCGCTGAAGAGCATAGTTATTAAAACTCTTTAAGAAAGTCTAATCAGGATGCCTCTGTAATAAATAACTACAGGAAAGGAAAGATCATTGAAAAGGTTGTTTTTCAGCAACGTAGCGTGACGTAGCGTAATGCTTCTGGCACGGTGCTACATTGGTTGAAATCATATTGACAAGATAGGGACTACTTTGTGTCATTTGGAAATTATTAATCTGAGCGAAAAAAAAGCACATGTAGAGTTCCTCAAGGGTCCATTCTCGGGCCTCTTCTATTCTAATCTACATGCTCCCCCTCCCCTCAGATTATGGAGTATTATAACATCTCCTACTGTGCTTATGCAGATGACACACAACTCTACATAGCAGTGTCACCACATGACTACAGTCCCTTACATTGAATAAGTGCATTAAACAAATCAATGAGTGGATGTGCCAGAATCTTCTACAACTGAACGGGAAAAAATGAAACAAATGTTTTTGGCCCCAAAGAAGAAAGATCAAAAGTCAGTGCTCACCTTGAATCCATGACATTAAAATCTACAAATCAAGCCAGAAGTCTTGGTGTAGATATGGACTCGGACCTAAAAACTTAGCAACAATTAAAGGTTTTCTGTCTAAACAAGATACAGAAAAACTTGTTCATTGTTCAGGCTATTGTGATGGTGTCTTCACAGGTCTTAGTAAAAAATCAATAACACCAAGAAAGTGGAGCACATTACACTGGTCCTTAAATCACTGCTCACTGATTTAAAATCCTATTACTTGTCTATAAAGCACTAAATGGTCTCATGCCTAAATACAATCAATCAAAACCAAGCAAGGTGAAGCAGCTGTGGAACAAGCTTCCTGCTAAAACTGTCAACTCATTTAAATCTGGGCTTAAAACAAATTAGATACATAACTTCTTTTTAATCTGTAACTATGTATTTGCTTGCTTTTGCTTTGTTTTTTTTAAATTATCTTTTAAATGCAATTTACATGTTTTTAATGTATTTCTCTGCCTCTCAAAGCCTCTTTGAATTGCCTGTCTGAATGGTGCTGGTATAAATGAGCTTGACCTGCCTTGCCTATTTACTGCAGTGCCATTTGCTTTGCATTACATTGTAAAGGTGCTTGTATGTTTCATGCTCACTCACTATATACTAACCACAATTATTAGTGCAGATTAGAATTCAACAGTACAGGAGCAATGTCCCTTTTCCCCCCTTCATTGAATCCTTGTGTATAAAAGAAACTCTGCAAAGGAAATCTAGCCAGCAGTTTGTTAGTTAGTTAGCATATTAGAATGTCCAATGAAAGCAGTGCAGAAAACTCCACTGATCCCTCTGTATGTTTTGTCTCTCTCTTTATATCAGCCCAAATTATGAACCAGCCCGTTGGGAAGGCTCCCGCTACTCCAGATGGCCAGTCCATCCTTGTCAGTAGGAAAAACTGGATTTGGGGCTGAGAGCCGTATACAGGGTAGAGAGGTCAGACAGTATTGAGAGGCGGACTAACACGTTGTTGGTTTTGGTCTTTTCATGCAATTTGGTGACAGTGTGAAAAATATAGTATAACACTGGCCTTATCTGTGTGTGCAGCTCCATGTGATCTGAACATGCTTCAGTTGCACATTAAACTTCAGGAACCTATTTTCTTGCATGCTGTTGGATCCATCCTCTTTGACTTGGAGGCAAGCCGGTGTAGCTACTCATCATCATCATCTACTCATTTACTTGAAATATGGGATTTATTGTGATCGACAGTGTCATCAGTGTTAAGATTATATTTCTCCATTTTACGTATTTATTTTAAAGGATTTCAATCTATTGCATCTCTGCTTTTATATTAGTTGTCATGGTCTATTCATTGCTGTTATTGTATCAATCTTATTTCATGTGCTTTGTGATTATTTAATTCATTGTAAGTCCGTTTTATGTGTTTTTCTCCTCTGGTTCTGCTGTCTCCATGAGGACGCTATACTGTAAAAGAGTGGACCTTTCCAGTTTAAATAGAGTTATTTGTCCAAGACAAATAATGAAACATTTATGTTCATGCATTATGCTCTCTGAGGAGCAATGTAAGGATACATATATATATTATGTGGTAGACCTACTGGCTAAATACATTAAATGGTGTCAGTCATGTAGTGGGATGTCAGATGTTGATGTGTATTCGCTCTCAGGGGTTGGTGAATAAACAGCTCTGAGTTGTAGAATTAAGTGTCTGCAATAAATGGTGCTCTTTTTTGCTTGAGTCAAGCTAAGAGTTACAGTCATTCACTCATTAGTTCCTTCATAATCAACGTGTTTCCAAGAACTGAGCGCGGGCGAGCTGTTCGGCAAGTGAATTCATGCAAAACCAAGTGGCTCCTTCAAGAGCTGCTGCCCACTGTGATGGATTACTATACTGGAGATATATTTAAGAGCGACCAAGGTTGCAATTGAGTTTAGCCTTAACTAACAGTGTTCTGCTATTGTTAAGTGAACACAAAAGCTTGAAGTTCTGAAAGAACACTGTCAAGAATAGGCGCTGTTCAAAATCAGGAACCTTGTCAAGGGCAAGAAAAGGTGGTGAGTTATTATGTACCCCCCCCCCCCCCCAACACCCCTCCCCCACACCCCACACCCTGTATAAATGCTGTACAGCTCCGCGTCGCACAGCATACACTGCCAAGATGATGTTTTTGTTATTCACTTGGTGTTCACCGTCCTGATAATGACTTTCTCACAGAATATTGAAAAGGACCTTTTAAATTGTTGTTTGCTGCCAATTCATAATAGAATGGTTATTTTTAGGTTGTAAATGGCTCCCAGATAAGTAGAGTGTCGTCTCTGCCACAGTAAAAATGTGTCCATAAGAAATGCTTTTAAATCATTCATATATGTGGATAAATGTCACATTTAACAAGTGTTTATTTATTGGCTTGTTTATGTATTTATCAGACTATTGAAACTTTTAAACTTAGAAGACTACTTTCACTTGGCCTCCACAACAACACACATAAGTCTTTTTCTGATCTGACGCCCCCACAGAGAGGATGATGTAATTTCTCTGTGCCAATACGTCACCGTTGAAAAACGTTGACAGTGCTGTGGTTAAGGTTTGGTAAAGATCATGGTTTGGGTTAAAATACGTTTTAAAATAAAAACTACAATAAAAGAGCAGCGACCTCTGACATTTTGTCGACCCCGACCTCCTCCCTCTATAATAATGACTTGGCTTTGCTCCCGACAGTCATAATTCCTACGGCTACGCTAGAGGGCGTCGTCACTTGAACGTGAAGACATGCCGTTTTCATGGGCTGAACCGATTGACGCTGTTGTTTTTCATGGGACATCTATCTCTGACTCTGATTGGTGCAGATAAATTTGTCCTGCAGAGTGTAAGTGTGGGTCACAAGTACGGTGTTTGTCTGCATCAGGGAAAATGTGTCAAAAGTAAAGCAAGAGGAAATCATGCAAATTTGGTGAAAGGGGTCCCTGCTAGGATTTAAGTCCAAACCATTCACAGTTTCACTGTAGCATAAGAGTGACCACCAGGGCTATAGCCAGGACTTTAAAAATGCTAACATCATAAATCCAAATCCCCTCAGCACCAGGTGAAATTTGAATCAACCTTTAAAACCCATCATGTGTAAGATGTGTAGTAAGTCCTCATCAGGTCATTAAAACCCAGACATAATACTCATTGCATATACTTTATGTTTCTGCTGTAGGACTCACAAACTGATATTTATCACATATTGCAAACAAGGGCTTTAATAAAAAATAAAACTCAATGACAACTGAGGAAGGGCTGGCTTATGTGAGCCAGGGGTGAAGCTGGAGCTGCTCCAGAGAGGGACGCTGCTGAGGGTCTACAGCCAGACACAGATGCAACACGTCCTGGCAACTCCTGGTTGAGTTTGTTGCTCAGGAACCTCCTTGTCCCAAATTGTGTGCTCCTGTTTTGTAGAGGACCACTCCCAGCTGCCACACTGTGGTGGGACCTGCCCTGTAGGTCCAGCACTGGTACCATTCTGGTGGGATATGGGCTGAGGTACCATAGAAGATCCTGTACGATGACGTCTTCTTTGTGAAGCAGCTGAGGCCAAAATCAATCAGTCTCAAGCGTGGGACATCAGAGCTGGTTTCAATCAAGATGTTTTCCACCTTGATGTCCCGGTGGAAGATGTTCTCTGATTGAAGCCCCCTCCTCCGTCAGGGACCCTCCTTTGACCTCAATGTATTTAAGGAGGTCACCGGAGGGTCCTCTTCGTCTCTCACATCACTGGGCTCTGTGCTTTCTATAAATGAGAAAAGGCCACATTCATGTACAAGTTTGATGCTACTTTAAACTACTACAGTCACGTGACAGCTATAATAACCATACAAGTTAATTAACAGATAAAGATTTTCTTTACTTAAGTAAAAGTAGAAATATGTCAAATACAGTATACTTGCTCAATAGTTTATCATTAAGGATTAAAGATTAGCAGCAAAATGTATTTGAAGTATGAAAATTAAGAATATGCATTACACATAATGAACATCATATTGTTATTATATTATAATGTAGGCTTTATCAGAATTGTATTATTACTAATGCCTTAACATGTAAGCGTCTAAATAAAAAAAAAAATAGTGTAACAACTGTTCATCCTATTGTATAAACTGATATAATGTCTTGTATGTAAAATCCTAAAGTGTAATTTTGCTCCATCTCAACCAGCAACAACACTGATATTCTGTCCACATGTTACATATTGTAATAGCAATAAAATAAACCATCCTGTGTCATAAGTATTTCTACTTTTGATACCTAAGTCTATTCAGCTGATAACACTTTTTTTTTAATTATTATTATTATTATTTTTTTTTTACCTTAAATCAAATTTAGAATGCAGGACTTTTACTTGTAACAGTATTTGTACTCTGCAGTATTCTCTGTTTTGAATGCAGATTTGTCAGATAAATGTGGTGAAGCAAAAGGGAGGGCATGTAGGAGAGAAATTGCATAAAATGAAAATACTCAAGTAAAGAACCTCAAAGTTGTACTTATGTACGGTACTTTAATAAATGCACTGTAAATCACAGACATTCTACCACTGGCTACAGATTGAACCATCAAAGAGTATAAAACATAGAAATCAATGCATTTAAAATATTGAAATCTATCTAAGTATATATTTGCTGATGACACTTGCTTGAATTCACATTGTGAATGCAGGCCTTTTACTTGTAACATAGCATTTTTGCACTGTGGTATTTGTATTTTTATCAAAGTTTGCAGGTTTTTTCCCAGGATGTCTTACTTACCTATTCTCCCAGAAGCTGAAGGATGAAGAGTTTTAAACTCCTGCAAGTTGAACATACGTGTGTGATTGGTTACACAAACACACGGAGTTGCCTGCTTAAAGTAACTTTTCATCTGTCAAATGACCCTTCATTTATTACACAACATCAATGATGTACCAAAATGTAGCTTTACAATGTGTACTATATGGCCAAAAGTATTTGGACACCCCTGTTCGTATACTGTAGTGTGAATGAGACAATCCCAAATGGGCCTAATGCGTGTGTGCATACTGCATACTAATTCTAAGTGTGTTTTGAGTATGTACTGTGTTCACACTGGAAAAGTGACAAAATGAGGTGTACTTAAGCTGACATTATACCAACCAAAAAGCCTTCATTTTTGAGAGTGCTGTTGATGAATGCTATTCTCTCACAATGCAATGCTCAAAGGAAATGGAGGAGCATTTAGTTCTATTTTAGAGGTTTATTTGGCAGTGACATTTCAGGTTTGCAGTTCAAATGCATTGATTTTTTTTTACTACTAACTGCAAAAGCAATATACTAAGACGATTACCATATAGTACAATATATACTGGTCCCCAACCTTTTTTTGTCTGACATACCGTTATAGCCTTGACAAGTACGCCACCTGTCATGTTCCAAATGTGTTGAGTTCAAATGATGTTAAAGTGGATGTTATTTAACACTATTACCTGTTTGAAAGTGTCACAGTTTATTAGGTCAGTCTGGTCATGGTTGTAGTCTTACTACTACCACCACCTGGAGAGGCAGCTGCTGGATGTCTCAACCGCTTCTATTGTTCATGCATTCATTTAAGCTTACAATTTCAGCGGTTTATAAATCAATTTTAGCCAACTATTTCAACTCGACGCTGACTTGATTTCACGCTCAGCGGCAGCACTGATGTTCAGGTGTTCAGGCGTGGTCAGCCTGTAGCTGGTATAGCTCATTGGTCATTGTGACAATACATTTACCACGGATCAGCGTCATACCAATTCTATTGGGCTGTTCAGTGTAGATATTTTTAGATTAGCTGAGCTACTCCACATGTACCCCTGCCAAGTGTAGAAGTACCCCAATTAGGATGTAGTATGGACTAATGATGGTTTTCCCAGTTTGGTGTGGAACAACTGAAAGTCCTGATCTTAGGGAATGAGATTAGGGTCTCTTTAGGGGAAACAGCATTTGTCCCACAATGTCCCACGCTTGCTTACTTATATACTTGGGAGACTACTATTGGTGTCTACTATTCATGAGTAGTACTTAATTATTAAATTATGTTGTGCAGAAGTTTAAACATGTAAATTGTGGTTCAGTGCTTTTAAAAAGAGACAGCACGGTGTCAGTCAGTGGTCAAAACATACCAGCAGGGGGCGTGAGTCAATCAGACAAGTTAACAGCCATGATTTATTATCCTCCTCAATCAATCCGCAATCAATGCTACCGTCAGTCAGTTTGATCAGCTGGATTCATTTTCCTGGGTACATTTTGAGAAGCTGTGTGTTGTAGGGTATCTGAGAGATGGATTAGGGTTTTTTTTTTTTTTTTGACCTTGTAGGATGACACTGAGGAAAACCCCTGCCATGTCTGCTTTCTCTCCGTGCTATTGTAGTCGTTCTATTTAATTTCCCTTTTCTAAGTGGTTTGTTGTGCTTGCGCCCGGCTTGGTCAAGGACAGACATGAGGACACTGAATGCAGGCTGTTTAGCACAAAATCTCACCATTCTCCTTTTCTTATTGTGGAACATGAAGCCCCGGCGCTCTCACCTGTTCACACAGCTCTCCTCCGCGGTATAGATTAACCAATTAGTTAAATATAAAGGTTGTGACTGTGTATCACAGTTGGAAGACGGGCCTTTCTTAAGGATTTGAAAATCTTTTCATTGGTAAGGCCAATCATGGGATCCCTGGTATTTGGCAATGTCCTCAATGATATGAGATGATTGTAATGGAAGATTATTAGTGTCGAAACAATTGAGTTAGCCAAAAGGAAAAAAAACCCCAAAACTAATGGGAGTGTTAACCCATCTTCAGTCAAACTTTGAGAGCCTTCAGGGACATATTCAAATCGCGAGCCCTGATTTTTATGCTTTGTTCAAAATAACTTATGCAGAAACAAGTGAACAATTATAGCAACAATACAAAAAAAAAAGGTCATAGTGTAACCGACTGTGTCGACTCTGTCAACCGACTGTCGCACAACATTTTTTTTTGCAAAAGCTTGAATCAACCTTGGAGCTCATATACTGTATATTTTTACCCGGGACGCCTGGCAATTTAGAAAGCCTATGGACCATGCTGGGAAGTAGCCTGGAACGGCATAGCAGGCAGGGTCCAACGGGACGACCCTTCCATCGAAGGTCAAAACCAGGAAACTGAAGTTTGCATAGAAGAGACACAAACTGCCAAAACTGAGCGAGCGGCTTTGAAGCCAGCGCTAAGGAAGCCACAGGCCCACTGCAAGCTCAAATCACTTTCAGTGGTAGGGACAAAATATCTTCTGTGCTTGGAACTAATTAAGCTGTCTCTGTTCACTTTCAAATCAAGCAGATTGATTACTATTTCATTTCCATTTACAGCATGCTTATACTTATCATTCCTGGCAGCTCTAAAGTTTCCACAGATGAGTACATTTTAAAGGTACCTGTGGAGTTTCACGCCCTTCTGCTCATCGCCAGCTGGTGACAGTAACGCGTCAACAAGCGTAACGTCGCAATGTGCCAACAAAGGCAGTGAAGAAGAAAAAAATACATTAGACGGAAATACATTCAGCAAGTTTGTTATGCCTTAAGGATTCAGACAATGCATTTTGATGAAAAACACTGACTGGAAACTTAATTTCTACGCTATATAAGTGAAGACCATTTACTCCACAGGGCACCTTTAAGTCATGTAAATTAAACTTATATTTAAAACAAACGTTTTAAAAAAAATTTACAGCTGTGTGTTTGTGGCATCAACAGAAAAAAAATCTGAGGGTACATTTTTTTATCATATATGGCAAAAAATGAAAACATTTACAAATACTGGGTAATCATTTACCAACTCCAGGAGCTGTGCTGGTTTAGTAGTAATTGTTTAGAGAGAAAAAAAATAGAACGTATGACTTAAGACTCGTTGTAGGGGGGTAAGAAGAAGGCAACATGATGCAGCAGATTGGCTGTAAATAATGGTAAAATGTTCAGAGTTTGGAAAAGATGACAGTTTTGGTCTGTTACTATGCAACCCAGCTCAGACTGGATGTCCACTCACAGCAGGTGAGAAAAAAAACAGTTGTCTGCTTGTGTTGCGTTTGTTGTGCATCGTGTGGAGCGAGTTGTGTCGCAGTGCGCTTCGGCATGTGGATAGGAGGAGCCGGGGATTGAACCCCCAACCCTGCGATTGTGACCCGGGTCTGCCTGTTGTGTATGGTGTTGAAGACAACAGTTCTGCCTAAACCTACAACCTAAAACCTAAAACAATGAGCTAAAAGAGGCAAAAAAAAGAGTTCTGTGTTAATTCTCCATGATGTCTGCACAAGCAACTCCTTTTAAATCACAGGTTTACATTGTATTAAAAAGTGCCACATGTAATGATGGTCAGATCATCCCAAAGACTGTGGCTTTTTTTGTGACAAATGACGCTGATTTCACTTATTTAACATTGTTTCAGATGCTGCGCCCCTGAGCAAGAGTGACACTAAATAGATTGTGTTTCTTTATAGTTTAGTTGATTTTTTATTTTATTTTTTTGCCAGCTCACATGTAACATTACTGTGTGCTTCACAGGGGGAGATGGAGGCAGCTGATCAACGAGCTCAGAATCTGAAATCTTACAAATTATCTCCCTGCTCTGCACATCATCCCCCCTGTAGCTTTCACCCAGAGCGATTGCAGCGCTTATCTTCTTTTATCCACAAAGATCCTGCCACTCTGGCAGAAAACAGCTGTCGGTGTGGGGGTACAAAATGAACAAACTATAAATGATGGAGTCAAAACACGAGCCGGGCCTTAGCCCTTCCCCTTTATTTATTGTGCAAATATATCTGGGAGACAGAGACAGAGCTTGTCTGATGCTGGGGCTCCGCTGACCTGTAGCCACAGCACGCTTGCAAAACAAAATTGCGCCAGAGACAAACAGCAGATAGGCCATATTTCTCTGCCTCGGCGACAAGAGGGCCCGGCTTGGTGGGGGCCTCCCGCTCCAGTCAGCCTGGCTTGTTTTCTGGCCTAATAGTCAGGCGAGCAGATATAGGCTAATCGAGGACCTTGCAGTTGACTCTTGGAGGTCAGGGGTGAAACAGATTGATAGATAGAACCCATCTCCCCGTGTGCACCTTCTGCTGAGCAAACACTCTGATAGCTGTGCAAGTTTGTTTTTTTTTGTTTTGTTTTTTTCACTTAGCTTACTTATCTTTGCATTAACCTGCTATACAGTTCCTGCATCTGCTATCATTTACCACCAAAAAGTGTAATAAAAAGGATTATTACGAATGGGGAAAGTGTGGCACTGACTGACGATTGGCAGGACATTATTGTATTTAAATGTAGACTTATTATTGAGCAGAAACCTGACTATACCCAACTAACACCCATGGTTATTGGTAATGATGCCACTTAATGTGAGGCTATATATATATATATATATATATATATATATTTACATATATCATACATCTGTACATGTTTCTAAAAATATATTCTGTTTAAAACCATGTATAGAATGTCTATGTGATTAAAGCATCTATTCTCATTTCTAGCTGTATATTCTTAAAATGATAATTACAGTATTTCACCCCAGAAGTGAATTTAAGATATAATTAAGAGACCAATCCTCAAGGCTCAATGAGATGTAACTGAGGTGTTATTTAGGCTCCATGTGTATCAGGATTTGCATGTGCGAGATGTGATGAAATGGTTAACTATCCAATGATGTTTTTTTTTTTTAAGTATTTTAACTTACAGAACTGTCTCAACTCTGAGTAAGAAAGAAAGAAGGAAAGAAAGAAAGAAAGAAAGAAGGAAAGAAAGAAAGAAGGAAAGAAAGAAAGAAGGAAAAAAACAACTGTCATTCTTGACAGTCAGGAGTCTGGAAAATGTAGAAGAAATGATCATCCCAAAATTCACGAGGAAGAGGAGCCTGCAGAGACTGGACCCCAGCTGGCCAGAGAGTCCAGAAAGTGTCAGCAGTCAAAAGTCACAATGGATGGATGAGCGTTGTTTTTTTTTTGTTGCGTTTCCTGCCTTCTTTAAAATTGCGCGGTGAGGTCTTGTTTGCTGAGGACCCCCAGCCCTCTGCAGACCGCCCACTGCTTCCTGCCTCAGCTAACAATAGCTACAGTTTGACTCTCCGCAGCACTTACCCAGCAAAAACTGCCCCGCCGGAGTCAGTTCATATGAATGATTATTGCGTCCTGCTGATACATACATACTGCCAACCAGTGCAGACAAATATAGAAACCGGCGGTAAGTATATGTGATTATGTACAGCATTTCTGTCCATGCCAAACCAAAAATATACACGTCCAACGCCTAATGAGCGTAATATGTAATGTATATCCCGGGGAATGCTAATACTAATAATGATAATGACAGTAATAATTGTAGGCTGTTGATCCTTTTTATTAGGGCTATTATTTTGTATTATAATTAATATAATAATGGTAATATTTTAACACAGCTGCAGTTGATGTGGCAGAACTTTCTCATGATGACACGTCATGAAAATGTCCTCCGAAACTTCAGCTGTGTTTTAATTTAGGGCTGTGTGTGTGTGTGTGTGTGTGTGTGTGTGTGTGTGTGTTTTCTCCAACAGGCTATAGTCTATAACCCACTTTTGAATCATCATCATCATCATCATCAGCAGCAGCAGCAGCAGCAGCAGCAGCAGCACCGCTCTCCGTGTCCAGGCATTTCCACGGAGGAGGCAGCAGGGAGGCTCCGTCACGTGACGCGGCGTCCACCAATGGCGTCGCGGCGGCATAACTTTCGGGACGGGGCGAAGCGCAGTAAAGAGCGAGCGGGCTGGAGGAGTTTCACTCTGAGCTCTCCGGTGGTCATCGTCACACGCGCCCCAGCAGTATTATAGACATTGACCATCCGGGATTTGTATTGACCTTTTTTTAAAATTATTATTATCATCATTATTATTATTATTATTATTATTATAATTATTATTATTATTATTATTATTATTATTATTATTATTCTGTCCGCCTCAGCAGCCCATGCAAGGCTGCAGCAACACCTACACCCAGGTTTTAACTATCAGACAATCACCACCGACTGGCTGCTGCCAGCTGTTCAGATGTTGGGAGACAAGGCTCACGGTAAGTCTGTCTACTATTCTACTAGTCTGCGTTCTGCGGTCACAGCTTGCGTGTCCTTAATAGATATTAGATAATACCCCCCCCCCCCGTTCCTAATCAAGAAACCAATTTAAACCCAATGAATTCAGATACAGGTTATTAAGAATAACGATTGTCTAATGAGGACATTGCGGCAGGTAGTATGCCAAACAGTTTTAGAACGGCAGTTAACTGAATCAAGAAGACTCCTGTTTTCCTGACCCCTGTTTAAAGGAATAAATACCACGGACTGTGGAAATAGTAGTGTGCGAGAATAAAATAGAAAATGATACAATAGAAGGAAAGTATAATTAACAGCCCGGTGATTCAACTGAAAAAACGTTATGTCTGTGCCTCTCACAGCACAGGATCTGTCGAAATAACCAACAGTGGAGCTAACAACCAAAATAAAAATACAATTTGGTTAATAGTTTAATGGAGACTGGAAAATGTAAAAAGATAGAGCCGAAAAAACACGTGTAGACCTATAATAATAATAATAATAATAATAATAGAAGGGCAATAATAATAATAATAAAAGGCCTAATAGTAATAGTAATAATATTTCAAAGTGTGGTGTTTGCCTCCTGATTGGAGGGGACATGGAGCCGAATTCAGCTCCACGGTCAGGGCGAAGAAGAGTCTCGAACCAAAGTGTTGGAACGAGACACATGGTGGCCGCTGATGTGGTAGACTGAACCTTTGAAGAGGAGTTTGATGCTATAATGCCATAAATCAAGAGTGGGCCTGTAAAGTAAACGCATGCATGTATGGAGCGGATGGATGTGTTTGTTTAATGGCGATATTGATGGTTATTAGTTCGTTCCATAGATGATATCACCTAACTTTATTTTTATTTTTATTTTTTTAAAGCTGTATCTATTTGTAGGCTATGGCAGATTTCATGCGGCTGCATCAACCCACATAGTACACAAACATATATACAGTACAGGCTGTTTTAACGACGCCTGCGTAAATATTCGCGACATTCGCAAATGTAAAACTGAGGGAAATTATTGAGAAAAAAAAGAAAGAAAAAAAAGACCACTGTCATAATGTAGACCTACACAGAACATATCCGACGTCAACACAGCTGAACTCTTCAATTTAGACTAATACATTTAACATGGGCCTATGTTTTGGCCGACGTTTATTCTATGGACAGGATATTAATTGGGCCTTATTATGTAAAGCATTCATTTATTCTGAAACATACAGCATATTTATATTGCATGTATATATTATATAAATATACTAATTATAATTTCGATCAAATAAATGCATAGATAAATAAATACATTTCCCGTCTACATGAAAGGTCTAGAATAAATAAATGAAATGAGGAAAATATATATTTTTCTTTTCATTTTTATGTCAGATGAAATTGAATTAAACGTAAAAAACAAAACAAAACGAAAAGACAGCTGCACTGAAACTATTTCACGCGCATCAAGCTGCATCGAAACGAAGGCAAATGACTGAGAAAAGTCATTTAAGTTATAAAAGAAAACAACAACAGAAGGCACATTATTATTAACAGAAGGGCACATTGATCTTTTTTTTTTTTCAATTTTCGGATTGTTCTTATATATAAATGGCCGACAGAACATTCTGCATGGGTTTATTTGCATTGAACACTTAAAATGTGGCACGTTGTCTTTGGTGGATGCACGTGCGCGCGTGCGTGTGTGTGTGTGCGTGTGTATGTGCCAGGTGTGACTTTGAAGGTTATGGAATACACGTATGACGACGACCTGGAAGAGCTGTGTCCTGTGTGTGGAGACAAAGTGTCCGGATACCACTACGGTCTGCTCACCTGCGAGAGCTGCAAGGTGAACACACACACACACACACACACACACACACACACACACACACACACACACACACGGAGCCTTTCAGCAGAAACAAAAGCACGCGGGCGAATGAAGAAGACACCACGGCATTAAACTTAATCGAATCATTTCTAATAGCCCAATTAGAGCGGGTGTTGTCATTATGGCCCAAATAATAAATAATCACACCAAACAAAAAATTAAAAGTGAAGCGGACTGACTCAAATATTTGTGGGTTTTAAATGTATTTTTTTTTTTTTACTTCAACATAAGCCACGAGAAGTACGTAAAGACAGAAAATAAAAATGCAACATCACATTGACCGACTTCAGAGTTTCCTCTCAGCACAATGTGGCATCACATCGAGTGTTAATTATGCAATACAAATGTTCTTTCTTTCTTTTCCCGCAGGGCTTCTTCAAGAGGACGGTGCAGAATAACAAGAGGTACACGTGTGCGGAGAACCAGGAGTGTAAAATAGACAAAACCCAGAGGAAGAGATGTCCCTTCTGCCGCTTCCAAAAGTGCCTCAGCGTCGGGATGCGGCTAGAAGGTGCGGTTCACTGACACACACACACAGATGCGCTCTTTTCACCATGATAATAATAATAATAATAATAATAATAATAATAATATATTTATGCTATTATTTGGAAGAAATTTTAAGCATATTCATAGGGACTTTTTCCCCCCCCATCCTCACACATTTCTCATTTTAATCATTATAATTCCCACAATAGTTCTAATAATTTCGTTCGTTTTCTTGAAAATATTTCTACAATTGTATCCTTTCGATTGCTATAGTAGAAACCGTTTCAATATTTCTTGATTTGTGGGGCCGGTGGCTCTCATGTTGTTTCCTACACACACTGGATGGGGGATTAATTCCCAGACAGCAATGCAGGAAAGCACCTGCTTCCGCAGCAAAAAAAAAAAAGAAAAGAAAAAAAGAGGACACATTCTTGACTTGCTGATAAAACTCCGGAGACTCCCCTGTTTTAAATCAAAAGCTCTATTTAGGCTACGAGGAGGAGTGCTGCACACAGACTCTGGGGATTCTTCTCAGCCCTAAAAAGGGAAGCAAAAATGACCAACATGCCTGTTATTTACTCTGCAGGAAAGGCTGCATGCTGGTGAAAATGCGAGTCATGGTCCTGCTCTCTCTGCTGCTACAGTTTGCAAAGGGGATCTTTGCAGCGCAGGGAAATCCAGTAGAGTCGTTGTTCCATTTGTAAATCTGCTTTTCACCTCTTGTCTCTTGTGTGACAGCGGTGCGCGCAGACCGCATGCGTGGGGGGAGGAATAAATTTGGCCCCATGTACAAGAGAGACAGGGCCTTGAAGCAGCAGAAGAAGGCTTTGATACGATCCAACGGGTTCAAGCTGGAGGGCGCAGCTCCTCCGCCGGCCTCCCCTCTGCAGACTGACTACGGCTTCACCGGCACCCTGCACAGCCTGCCCACCATCTCCAAAAGTCTGCTCCCCTCCACCCCGAGCTCCATCACCCCTACAGACTACGAGGTCAACCTCTATGGACCCCCATCCCTGGCCATGCAGTCTCACGTGCCCCTCACCACTCAGTACCAGTACACGGCCTTCCCCGGCAGGGTGATTAAAGCAGAGTGCCCCGACTACACCAGCTCCCCTGAGTCTCTGACAGGATACCCCTACCCAGACATGTACCCCTCAGCCTCGCCGCAGCCGCCCAGCCTGCCGCCGCTGGTGCTGGAGCTGCTGCGCTGCGATCCCGACGAGCTGGTGGTGCAGAACAAGATCGTTGCTCATCTGCAGCAGGAGCAGAGCGGCCGGGGCCGGCTGGACAAGCCCAGCACCTTCAGCCTCATGTGTCGCATGGCAGACCAGACTCTCTTCTCCATAGTGGAGTGGGCTCGGAGCTGCATCTTCTTCAAGGAGCTCAGGGTGAGTCCCAAGCCCTTTATTCTAACCCTCATGCTCTCACACACACACACACACACACGCACACACACAGAATAATGCCACATTTACAGCTGCACGCCACTACTTCTTTTATGTAAAACTCCAGCCTTTATACCTAGCTTTTGATTGTCTCCCTTCCATTAAACCTGGTTTAAACAGATTCTACGCAATCCATAAAAGTTTGTGTTATATCCCGTAAAAAAAGACTCATTTTTGTGGCATAGCAGCAACATTCTATTTGTGTCAAATAATGAAATTGCTGGCAAGCCCCCAAATCTGATGTGTGTCTGCCAACACACACGTGGGCACCTTCAAAAAATAATTTGTGTGACTCATTTATGCATCTGAGCGGGGGGGGGGGGGGGGTTACAATGGACGTTTTGTGGTAAGAAGAGGTTCAATAGAGACCCTGCAGATATTATAAAATAATAATTCTACGGCACAATTGTTCCATTTTTTTACTCTGACTTTGTTTTTATCACTTTGCTCACATTCGACGGTCCTGATTTCAGTCCTAAAAAAAAAAGAAGATCAGAATCCTTCAATTCTCTCCCGGAGCCGGTCTCCCCTCAGACTAGAACAGACCTACCATGCAGGTCCAGACTGGTCTCATTGGTCGTGATGTCCACATCACAGCTGTAATTGGCCTGAGAATTCCAATGTAAATGGTATTTACGAATCAAAACTGAAGTTTTGACATTCAAAAACAAGTCATAACTAATACAATTAACGCTACTGTTAACTTAAAATGTCTGAAGATCATCACTGGTTGGTTTTAAAGGGTGTTAATGACGACAGCTGCTTTTATTTGTTACCTTTTCTCTTACGACACAACATGATAATGGCACTAAAATAATAACAATAGCACAGTTAGTAACATTTGCTCTTTCTAAAAAAGAATGAGAAAGAATTTGGCAACAGCGGATTTTTGCATGTTGCGAAAATCAGCTTGCAGAGACTTAATGTTGCGTCCGATTTGACATTGGTCAAAGTTAACGTGATGGATGTGATGGATGGCCCAGCTATGCGAGTGGATCTTTAATAATGGCTATGACTGGAGACCGGAAGGAGGAAGAAATCTGGTCTGCTTGACAAAAGATAATGTAGAGTGCAAGTGATTTCTATTAAAACATGCCATTTGGGTAGAGAAGCAAAATACAAATTAAGCTTTAAAAAATATATAATCACATATTATTAAATTATGTTGCATCAGTGTTCAGTAATGTTTAATAGAAATGCACCAAAAGAGCCAAGCTGCTGCTTAGTGTGCTCTTGCAGACAAGACGCAGTTTTTAATGCAACGATGCAGCTCTGAACCTGCAAAAGTGGCAGTGATGATTAGTAATGCCGTGGAATACTTTTTCCAGTCTTATGGGGGTAATTCTTCCTGGCCCGTGTTCTGCGTGTTTCCTCGGTGCTGAATAGTAGCTGATAAGACCACACACACACACACACACACACCTCTGAGGATAATGATTGGACGTACATCACTGTCTCACTCGATCATCTCCCCGGCACTTTGATTGTCTTTGTGAGCAGTGCCACAGACACACTGTAGTATTGGACAGTTTCGATGATTTAGTCCCATGCTGTGGGGGGGGGAATCGATACTTGCTGTTGTGGTTAACTGTGGCTGCTGCTGCTGCTGGCGACAATATGGCTGAATACGCCGACTGCTCTAAGTGAAAATGGAGGATTATAATTCCTTCCCGACAAATCAGGCCGGTTGCACAACAATGAAGTGAATATCACCTTCCCCCTTGAGTGATGATATAAGCTGCCTGCGCCGACAAACAAGCACCTGTCAACAAGATACGGTCAAACCGACTCAAGCCAATTAAACAGTTTAACTGCCAACAAAAGGTTGATTCTGGCCTTGGTGAGATTTGGTGAGATTCCTTCCTGTCTTTGGTCCAAATACCGTTTATTTACTCTGGTACACTCAGAGCAGGTCTGTCTGCTCCTTTCCTGCTTCACGCCCGCCCACTTGACATTTATTCCTGGGGACTACCACGGGCTCGGACATACGGTCACTGAGAGCTGCACAGTCTTTCTCGTCATCTGTTTATAAGCATATTTTGGCACCCGGGATAGCTGGAAATTATGAGCAGGACCTGATCAACAGAGCTGGATCACTCATCTGCCGCGGTTGCTGTCTGTTGTGGGTTCTCTGCTTGCACCAAGAAGGCAACAGAGTAAAGCAGATGGAGATCTTTGCAAACTGCAGCAACCTGATGGGGTTTCGGGTCCTGCTTTGGGGGCAACTGGCTGAAAGCGCCACAGCCCCATACTTACATACTTTCATGCATGCTACATTCAGTCACATTAGTGTTGGTTCACCCACAGTTACAAAAAAAACAAAAAAAACAGCACACATGTTAGGAGAGGACAGGGCACCTTGACTGCACAAGTGATTTATTCAACATCAAATGAGTGGTGTTGTGTGAATGAACACATTATAATAAGGTTAACACAGCTGCAGCTCTTTGCACGGATAGATACCACTAGAGGTGTGTGAAGGAAAAAAACTTGAATTGAATTGAATTGAATTGAATTGAAATTCTAAAATTCACGCAACACCACTGAAAGCGTCGGACATCAGCCGCACCCTGGCATTTTGTGTTCCCGGAATGACCGCGACCTGTTGAACTGTGTGTACAACGTGTACAAATACCCAACCCCCAAAAAGTATGAAAATGAGGATCGAATTCTTGGTTTCTGAGGACATCCAAGAAGGATCAGTCTCTCTTTTTTTGTTGTTGTTACTTTTGTACTTTCCTCGTCCCAAACAAAGGCCACATTGTGGTGCTGATGAGATTTGTTGCGTCTTCTCAGACTGACAACAACAAGGTATCTTTACGCTGCCTGTGTTGGAGGGAGGGATACTCGGCTGAAATGTCCACTTGTTTCCAAATGATATCTACAGTGTGATTTTACATTTTCTGTCAAAAAACGCCTTGATGCAAAGGAGGTGATGCGTGTTGCAGCCTCAGCGTCATGTTGTTCAACGTATTTGTACTCACTGTTCACTTTCACTTTGTCACGCACAGTGTAGTTGCATCAACACAATAACTAAACGCATGCATCTGTAGCGGTAATCAGTAACAAACAATCTTTTTCTCAAGCCACTGTACAATTACGGAGAATATTATAATTCACTATAGGAAATATACGTAGAAAAAGTACACTGAGAAAAGATGTACTGCATGTCATGTTTATATATGTTAGACCAGCCCTGTCTCGTTGAAATGATTCTCGCCCACGTGCTTGTTTAGACGGGAAACGTAACTGCTGCCAGGACACCTGAGACCAGGGTACGAGTCCCACGCAGCTTTTAGGTTAGGCAACAAAAGCATGTTAAGGTTAGTGACGTGACTGTAAACCTAAGACCACCACCTTTCCCCAACCTTAACCTTAAGAGCGGTGAGTGCTTAAACATGACCATGACAAACTTTTAATCATGCTGTAGTTGCTACGACATTTCCTCCTCATCCTGTTGCCTATTAGTATGTGTAAATGTAATTTGTAGGATTTTTAGGACATGGCGGGTCCATTGATCAAATCCATTGATCCAGCCAAAATATTCATTGACACATGATCACATGATCACTCTAATATTGTAAACATTTGAAATTGCCTCTTCAGTCCTGATAGACGTAATGGTCTCACTGTGCATCGGGAGCTGTTCGACGCTCTTAAAAGCAAAAAGGTGACAATTTGTGTGTGAAGGAAATGTAAATGAACGAGCACACTTACCGCTCTCAAAACAAAAAAAAAAATGTAGGTTTATTCCTTCAGAGACAGAATAAAATAAATGGATCTTTTCATTTGCATTAATGGCTTGCACCATCAAATAAATACCCTGATCACATTCACTTCTGTTTTTGTAATATGACAGTTTTTCTCACCATAACAACTGTGCAGCCTTATTTCGCCTGTGATACACATGTGACTTACCTCTGTTTATAGTCAGGCCATGTTGTACAGGGGGCCGTCAGCGTGGACAGTGGGAACAAAGCTGTGCATATTTTGCCAAAAAGGCCTCACGCAGAAAGAGCCGCTTCCCCCGGACTGGATAATTACATTCCATGCAGACGATAACGGGGAAATGTCGGCTCTCCACTGCAGCTCCGCGCGGCGCTCGTCTACATTGTTATTAAATTGCGAGCAGACTGGAAGCTATTGATTGCTGCAGTTCCCCAGAGGTGGCCTTTGTCCTGTCTTGCGTTTGACCTTCCATTCACCTGTTGAACATGGAAGATGTCGCTGAGGAAGTGCACACAATGAACATCATAAATGTTCAGCTACTAGGGGAAGTGTGCCAGAGACAGTCAATTTAAAAGCAATGTGTCAGAGAAGATTTTGAAGAGTTTTTGCTCAAAGATAGATGCAATAAATAGAGATGCACTATTTAAAATTGTATATAAGACTTGGTAAATGATGAGCCTCGGGGAGTGATAGCTGCCCTCTTTCCAGAGGTGAAGTCTTCACTTTTTCCTGCGGACCCCACTACATTACATTTCATCTTTCCCAGTGTTGCCAGTTATCCTGTCTTGTATTTCTGCCGTTTCAACCCAACAGGTTTGCTGATGAGGTGCAGCACAGGTTGTTTGTTTTGAGTCGGCCTATGTGATGGCTACTTTGCCCATAGCTTGTCCTGAGGCCACCAGAGTCTGTTGTATTATTGTATTTACTTGTGTATTAGACTATTTAAAGCACCTCACTACGGCTATGCACAATTATATATATATATATAATTTATTTTTTATGCCCAAACATTGCTTCTGTATCTGCTGCTACTTGACCAAATACTGAACATTGCCGCTGGTCCCTCCAGCCTGAAGACAGAGCCTCATTACAGCACAGCTGCACAGTTAGAAACCAGACACTGCAAATCTCACTCGACGCACATATTTAGCCTTAACCGAATTTACTTGATTGGCAAACATGATGAATATATAAAAATGCAGGCTCAATGCAGACTTGGATTGGATTTAAATGGCTGCGACTGATAGAACGTTTTTTAAAGGTTGATACTAATATGAAGTGCCGCAGTTGCCAATACCATGAAATGTCCATAACAACATTAGCCTCTGTGGCTCCAAAATGCAATACTCTTCAACCATCTGTGGAAGATAGTGGATTGGAACTGTCAGTAAGAGGAACAATGAAGGAACCACGGTGTGAACAATCCTGCAGTCCGTTTCTGTGTTACATTAACCCACCTGAAACACACACACACACACACACACTATAAGAAAAGGCCAAATAGGGCCAACTGGTAAGAGAAGGGAGGGAAGTCTTGGTAATTATTACTATGTAAGAATGGTCCAAGCAGCTGCATTTGTGATATTCACTTTTCACACACGCCATGTTAATGTGGCATAGACGGGGCAAGGGACAGTCCAGCAGATGGAACACGCTTATGGATGCCAACCGCCATAAAACTCAACAGGAACATGGTGGACGAGGAGCTGTTCTTGTCTGGTGCCAATGTTCCCGTCATGTATTTAATATTCAACAAGTTTGCGAGACAAGTAATGTTCTTTCGTACTTGTGCTGCGTTGCTCGTTAGTTATCAACTCACCTGCGAAAGCGTTGGCAAAGCAACCATAAACAAGTCACGGGATTCAAACACGTCATCGATGCCTAAGCCTCTGCGCGTGAAAGTATCTTTCTTCAGATGGGCGTGACCCCTTAACGCACTCGCCCCCGCAGTCTTTCCGTTTTCATCCACAACACAGCCGCACCGCCGCTTTCCCTGAAATGTCACGAGGTCTTGAGGTGGGGAAATTGGCGGGGCAGATTTCCCTGAATATCGATCCCTGCTCCCATTCACACATGCTGCGCCGAACCGCCCACGTTCAAAACCACTAATCAAAACTTAATGTGTGGTTTATGCTTTTAGTTTGGTGCTTTTTATCACCATTTTAACCCGTGTAAAGTGTCTTTGAGTACCATGAAGTGCTCTATAAATGAAATGTATTTTTTATTATTATTATTTTATGACCCCACGTAGGAAATGTTCCCGAACATTTCGGGGATAAACTGCATGTGTGAAAGGGGCTTAAGATGGACGGACAGACAGAAACATTGAGAATCCATGTGGGAGATAAAATAAAGCCCCTCTCCCGGCGTTCAGCACCTTTGAGGGGTTTTACAGAGTGATTTTTTTTTTGGGCTGCAGCTGAGTGTCTAACTCCTCTTGGAGAGGAAGCGCAGTAGGTCAGCGAGACCTCTTGCTTCCTTAACCCCCTCCTTTATCACTGTACACCCAGGCCCCCACCACTGCACCGGTCCAAATGAGTGTTTGTGGCCAACAAGATTGGACCCTCTCCTCTGCGACTGATATATAGTTTCATTCAGATGGACAGTAATTCTGTCAGCTCCATGTCAGATGAATGTGTGTCTGGGCCTATTAGCAGCTGCGGCTGCAGAATTACTGACTGCCGTGTCCTTCAGTTTACAGACAATATTGCAGCGAGGGGGGGCTCTCAATCTGAAAACGCACACACCCATCCCCCCAGAGCAGAGCAGATGTGACTGGAGAGGTGGTGGTGGTGGTGGTGGTGTGTGTGTGTTGGGGGGGGGGGGGTAAATGGATGTGGGTGAGGTGAGCAGGTTGAAGAGGTCTGAGACGATGCTCGTAAATACACAACACGGGACACGGAAATAGCACAAACACCCAAGACATCAGCGCACACACGCATACACAAACACTCCCACACAACAACCTCCTTGTTTTTATGGTCCCCTCGTTTTTCACTTGATCTGCCTTTGTCACATATTTCAGCGAGCATGACAGCAGGCTAGATTTTACTTCATTTTAACTCAGAATCAAATGTAACGGCAGGGGGACTTTACACACACAGTAGAAGGAATTCAGCTATAGACCATAATAGATACAACACAAAATGATAGAAAATACAATTGAAAAAGACTTTGAAAAAGGGGATATTGATCTTCCCCACAACATTGAGGCGCTGGGAGACAGTAACAGAGGAATGTTCTACAGGTTTCAAAGAATATTGATCAGGATTTTTAGTTTAAACAACAATGAGGAGGAAAAGAATCTACAGTATATACATGTTTGAATAGAGTGAACCTCAGACTGTAGACGTGCTTTAAGATAATTTTTGTCTCTCTGTCTCTTTCTTTATCCGCCTCTCTTTCTGTGTGTGTGGGTGTGTGTGTGTGTGTGTATTTCCTGGAGGTGGGAGATCAAATGAAGCTGCTCCATAACTGCTGGTCTGAACTCCTGGTCTTGGATCACATTTTCAGACAAGTGCAACACGGACAGGAAGACAGCATCCTGCTGGTGACCGGCCAGGAGGTAACGACTCCCTCACACAACTTCCCATCGGCCCAGTGCACGTGTCTGCTTCGCTCACCTTCGTTCAAAATGTGGCTAATGAGTAGGGACGTCCCCGAATCCCAAATACGTTGTTCGGGAAAGCACAAATAATGCGATGGAAACGGATATTTATAGAGAGAGAGATGACGAGTAATATATATTTCATAATTAATTATAGTAAATCAATTTGATGCTTTAAAGGCACACAACAATTGTATTGCTAATGAATATGAACCACGCCCACTTCCGGCCTTCTATCCGAATACAGATACAGAGACATATAGACATCTAGACATTTGGTCATTTCCATGCCTAAAACGACATGCACATGTACAGTATTTAACGCGTCCTCCAGAAACTTTGTGTTTTTCTCAGCCTCTGAAACAGATGAAAGCGAAATTCTTTCAGAGTGAGCAGCTCTGAAAGGCATGGTGACCCGCCACACCTATTCAGTGGAAGGAACTCTGGAATGCATTAGAATGAATATGTGCACAAAATCAAATGTTAGTGGTTCACGAGGAGGCGCTATTATATAAGAGGTGGACTGGCGGCGGCCGGCTCATATGCTGCATGATAAATCACTGTATCAGTATATCAGTCTTAAGCTAGAGCGGCCTTCAGAGCTTGTCAAATGGTTTGAATGGGGTCAATTTATTCCTGAATGCCATTGTTGAGGAATGTAATGCAAGTCTCAATGTAACGTTAAATAGGCTAATGAGAAGAAGATTTTGCTGACGACCTCAAAACATTTAGGACAGCATTATGCGTGCCTTGTGAGCAAGGCTGGACTGCAATGTGCCTGAAGCCCCCGAAAGGTCTTGTCCTAATAATATGTCAACTGGCTGGAGCTCATTTAATTGAGCATTTGTTTGAGGACATGCAGCACCAAAGCACATTGCCAAGTGACACGATAAGAACCTTAAAGTGGGTCCTGCTTTAACACCACAAAGCCATGTCTGGAAAATAATTTAGTTCCCAGTCTTTCAGTCAAATCAAGGGGTGGGGGGGTACCTGTTCATACAGACGGCGCACATGTGAACTCACTGAGGCTACTTTATGGAACATATTATCACACATCACGTATTATTTGTTGGGCATTAATAATCATCATACAATGTGTTTCAGGTTTGAAATATTGACCAATGAACATCATACAAACACAATTGAATAGAATGAACAAATTCGACTTACGTAATGAAATGCCACATGGACCGAGGTTTTCTGTTGTTTTTCCTGTGTATTTAGAATACAGCACAGCTATATGTAGCTACTTGACCTTTTCAGTTGACTCTGCAATTAGTTTTTGACAGCGCTTCACTTGAGAGGGCTTGCGCTCGAGTCTCGTGAATGTGAGGGACTTAAAAATCACCGGCAGCCTGTGTTTTCAGGTGGAGCTGTCGTTCATCCTGTCCCAGGCTGAGGCGACTCTGTCCAGCCTGGTCCAGAGAGGCCAGGAGCTGGCGGCGAGGCTGCGGGCGCTGCAGGTGGACCGCAGAGAGATCGCCTGTCTGAAATTCCTCCTCCTGTTCAACCCCAGTGAGTCAGCCTCGTGTTTTCCCTTCATTCTGTCCACAGAAATGTTGAATAAGGCCAATACTGACCTCTAGTCGGTGAAAATGATTATATTGGTGTTAAGGAAAGAAATGCTGTCATCGTAACCTATATCTGACTTATTGTCAGTTGATATCAGGTTTGTGAGGCAAAAACCGGTCAAACAGGACACATAATATTACTATTTGATATGCAGTATTGAGTCTCTTCCTTTAAACATTAATATTTCATATAAGAGTGCGTCATACTTGATTGACTCGTCTGCTAATGAATGTTTCTGAAGGCCTGCAGATTGTGTGTTTTCAGAAGAATAGCAGGTTTGGACATAAAAATCCATCAACTTTGTGGGTCAGCAGGGCCATACTGATGCTGTCCTTTGGCGGAATTTGAATAGCAACACTGACATTTTAATGAAAATGTCACAACTGCAGATTATCTGCGGTGCCTATTTATCCGTGAGGTTACAAGTGTTTTCCAAAATGGCCTTTTTTTTCTCCCTCCAATAAATTCACTTAATTAAATTTCTAGGGTTGACAAAAACCAATATTAACAAAGACATCCTCCTCCATTGTCCACTAATGGCATTCAAAATGGATGGGTCTATCACTCGATGGCAGGACTGACATTCATGTAGCGGCTTGTGCAGATGGAGAGAGCATAGATGTGGCTTGCCCAGATTCCCAGAAGTGTTTGCTGTTTAGCGCTGGCAAAGCGGGGGAACAAAGAGCTTTTGAATGGTAAGAGCACTTGTCATAGGCAGAAAATATTTGCTGTCTTTGCCTGTGGCTTCTTTGCTCGCGCTCTCCCTCATCTTCAGAGTCAGGTTTGTCGGGGGTAATTTAATTGCCCTTAAGCAGTTTGAAAAGATGATTCAGAACATTGATTCAAAACATTTAATTACTGCGTGAATAGATTCTCCAAGATGGGCTCAGCTGATGCTGAATGCCGGTCCACTGGAGGGCTTGTCTGTTGTCTCTCTCGCTCAGGCACACACACACACACACACACACACACACACACACACAGAGCCACCCACACTCACCTTATTTCATACATAAAGTATAGATATAGCATAAATATAAAACCTAGTAGCTTGCATTTATACCGCAAATGAATGGGTTGCATGTGACATTCAAACTGCTTTGTTTCTTCTTTCTGATATTCTGAAATAACTTTAATATTCACTTATATAACATTAAAACACTAACATAGTAGAACCAATGTATGGAATTTCATCTGAATGAAAATGGTCAAATGTTATACTGAATATTGGTTTTGAGCAGCTTGAGTCGTGTACATATATTACCTGTATGAGCCTTCAAAAACCCATGCTGGCCAAAAACCAAACTAGAGCCCACATTGTTCAAAGAATCCACAAACCAAAGCAGGAATCATCTAGAAACCCGTCCTAGCTCAAGTGCGACTTGCTCCACAGCCTTTTTCCTTTGAACAGCACCTCACAGCCCTCACCGACGCGTGGAGCTTTTGCTCAGTTGTCATGGAGATGGCTTGGTTGCTAAAACATGACCTCAGTATAAAACTCCATTGCCCTGATGAAGACTGTGAGTTGAAAGCTCCAGAGCAAAACCTAGCCCATTTTTGCCAAACTACTATTTCAGTAGTCCTTTCCAAGTGTTATGCAAATATTTCAACAGGATTACACTATTCAAAGGTCGAACCATTTTATTAACGCTCCCAATTTATTGTTCATTTTGTGGGGTTGTCGTGTAAATGACAGCCGCATCTGTACTTGCGTCATGATATTTTCAAATGTACCACAGCATTAATTTTTTGTGGAAATTCAAAATATGCATGAAAGCAGGTTGATGGAAAGTGCAATATAGAGCTATGAAAACAGGACATATCTGCGATAAAATGACACGTCATCTTCTCCTGCTCTTTTCTACGACGTGGATCTTTAACCTCTTAAAATCCAGTTTTACACTTTAATCTCCTCCAATAATCTTATTCAGCATCTTTCTGGCTGCATTATATACGTACATTCTGTATCGTCTTGTCCCAGTCATGTGATGTTTACACTCCAGGATGTTATGGCTGCCTCAATACATCAAATAGAAATAAACAAGGTGTTCTGTGCGTCATTTTATATCCAGAATGGCATCACTGCTAAAATTTTAAATCAAGTTCTGTGGGTTTGAACAATGTTTGAGTTTTAATGACTTTAAGAGGTTTATATACCACTATATACTCTGCCACATGTCAGCAGATTCATATTTCCCCTCACTGAGTCATGATCCATGTTGCGTGTGTAGATGTGAAGCTGCTGGAGGACCAGGCCTTCGTGGAGGGCGTCCAGGAGCAGGTGAACGGGGCTCTGCTGGAGTACACCCTGTCCACCTACCCTCAGTTCCAGGAAAAGTTCAGCCAGCTGGTGGTGCGGCTGCCGGAGCTGCGCTCCCTCAGCACGCAGGCCGAGGACTACCTGTGCTACATGCATCTGAGCGGAGAGGTGCCCTGCAACAACCTGCTCATTGAGATGTTGCACGCCAAGCGAGCGTGCGTGTGAGGGATGCTCCACTGCCTTGTGTTGTTTCTCTAGGTGAGACTGTGTGTGTGTGTGTGTGTGTGGGAGGGGAAAGTGTGAGCGAGATGAAAAAAAAAAGAAAAAAAGATAGACAGGTTGATATTGGGTCATCTTTGGGAGGGCTTTTGTTTGAGTTAGAGAGGAGAAAATGTTCTCTAGAGTTTGGAATTATAAAGCTCCATCTGTACTCAAGGTAGTTTCAAGATTTTGAGTGATAATGTTTTCACGTCCTGCAGATCTACATTCAACTGTTTTCAAAAAAATAATCTAAAATGAGATTGGATCTGTTAAATAGGATCATCTCTGACCAAATGTCACATGATTCCAACATCACCGGCAAGATTTCCTACGTCCCACAGAGCTGCCCAGCAAACATTTAGACTCAGAGGAAGGGGCTCCGGCCTGCACCAGAGCTGAGCAGCCGTGAAACATGATGTCAAGATGGCTGCCCGCATCGCTTTGAAACATCCAAACCTAAAAATCTGTCAGATATCACAGCAAGACAGTTTTCCAGCGCCACTCTGATAGGAATGTTATTGTGAGATCTGGTGCGGGGCGGGGGGCTGATGTTGACGCGTCACATCACAGGGATGGGACTATTTGCGCTGTTCAATGCTTGCTGGGCGAGCCGACACGCACTTTCTAATGGCAGAATTTTGTAGCCTCTTTTCAGAAATCACATTTTAGTGTTTTTTCCCCGATCCAAATGTCAGATGCAACTTTATGATTCCAAGGTCACCAACACTGTTCCTAGATTATTATTGTTGTTTGTTTGTTTTTGTTTTAGATGAAGACAGACTTCAGGATAACACTACGCGCTGTGGTCTCGTCAGACTAGACTAGCACTGCTTGCATCTCTGCACTTGTTCTTTTCGCCACCAACCTTACAAAAAAAAACCTAAATATGAAAGTTTTGTTTTAGTCTATTTAGATGTTAATATATTGATATATCAAAGCCAAGACGTGCTAAGAAAAACACAAACCCTTACCAAGAAAACAGAAATTGAGGGTGGGGAGGGACACAGAGAAAGAAAGGGGGGGAGAGAGCGAAACTGTACACGGTGATGCTTTGTGAGAGAGGAGCAGAAAGACGAGCGAAAAAAGCAAACATCCATGAGCAAATGATAAGGGCGCGATGAATGACACATGCGGCATTCGTCAGAGCAAAAGGAAGCGTCTGCAAGTGTTCGTCCTTCAGTTTTAACCGAGGAGCCACACAGAGGCGCCTCGGGGAGGGGAGAGATGCCGGATTTCATTCATCTGTGGGCCAATGTCTCGAGAAAAAAAAAACAAAAAAACAATGGGCCCCTCAAAAGATGAAGGTGTCATGTTCACACTCACATTTGTGCCACTTTTCAACACACTGTGCCGCACGTGGACCAGAGATCGGCAGATCCGATACTGATACTGATGTGTTTTGCACTGAAGCTGTTTTTTTTTTTTTTTACACATAATGAAAACGATGCTAACTTTCTGTAAATAACGTTCATGCTTCGTGTTTTCTTGTTGTCAACAAATCCCACCCAAAGACCAACACCAACAATGTGTTAGTCCGTCTCTCAGTGCCTCCCCACTTCCTGTCGGTGGCACTCAGCCTCGAGCCCATTGGCTCCTCCTGACGACGCAAATCTTTAAAAACAGCTCACAAATATTTAATAGCTGGATTTTTAAAGACTCTTGTCATTTCATAAAACATCTGCTCACTGTAGTTTTTATCAAATGTCAAACAGGAGGAAATAGTGCATTTGTCAGTTGCAGATTTTTACATATTTGGTGCTCTAGTGAGAATTTATGAGGTCACCCCCCCACTATATGAAAAATGGAATTGTATTCCATTCATATAAATATTTGTAATGACCGCTCATCAAATGCCTCCTCAAGCTAAGCTGATTTCGTCTTTAACAGTTTTGCCGACAGTACGAACTTTGTAAATACGTTTATTTAAAAACGGTTTAAATAAAAAAATATGTTGACAAATAAAAAAGAAGAAGCATAATTCAGGTGGCTTTACATTTCTTTGCTATTTGCTGTTATTAGCAGTGCGTAAGCTTATTGTTTTATGGGACGAGCTCAGAGAATTTATTCGGTCCGAAATCGTCATTTTTGTTTTTTCGTCCCAACCAATCAGCGGTGAGTGACACGTCCGTCCTGCTGTCCACCGTTTTGTGGTCAACGCGGGAGCTTCCGGGGCGTTTGCTAGGAGCCGCAAAATTTACGAGATGTGTCGCGTGGCATGAATACGCATAATGATTTATTTTCTAATTTGAACAAATGAACAAGTCAGTGTATAATCCAGAAGTTTTGCTCTTGTCAGGCTGATGAGTGTGACCATCATGGGTCACTAACATTTTAAATAAAATAGATTATCAGGCGACCAGTGGACAACCCGAGAGGCCTTACAAGCCCCATACACAGGGTCAGGAACCTGAACTATGGGTCGAAAAAGCTGCACTGTGCATCTGTAGCAGTCAGTGTTTCATCCGTGGCACTCTGTGTTGAAAAGTAACACCATTGTATTTTGTCCCGCTATTGGAAGCGACCACGCCCTTTTTTTGTTTTGAAAAGCAGGTGACTCTCAGCGATGATGACAATGTAACTGATGCCAGGACCAACTGCAAAAACACAAAAGACACAGTCGAAGCAGCGTTTGTGGCATTGTGCAGCTCAGCATTCTCACTGTGGACATTTAAAAAAAAAACAAAATCATTCCTTGTTCGTCCAGTGACGTGGCAGGGTCCGCCATTTTTTTCAAGGTGTCGTAGACAATCACTCCGCCTGCCTTAACTTAATGTCTGCCTGAAAGCACACACACACACAGACACACAGACACACAGACACACACACACACACACACACACACACCTTGGTTTTTCCAGTTGAGGCAGCTGTGTGTCACCACCCTGTACAGTATATTTATGTTGTGAAGTGAATATCTACTGCAAGATGAAGACACATTTCAACCAAAAAAGTTCTCCGCTTTATGTTGAGGTCAAATCGCTACTGTTGTGGAAGTGATTCTCTTGATATAGCCTTTGTTTTTTGCTCTTAGCTCACTTTTTTTTTCTTTTGGGTTATTTTCCTGTGAGTTGACAGTCCGTCCCGTCTTAGACTGAAGTGTTTTTTTTTTTCTCCCAAAAAGAGAAAGTGACCAAAACCTTTTGTTTCCTTTAAATATATTTTATTGTAATAGCATCAAACCAATAAAATCCAGTGAAGTAAAGCTCCACTTGTGTCTCGGCTATTATTGCAACAACACTCATCCGTTGTGCACAAATGATACAGAGCTAATGTACAGATTCAATACTGCAGTCATCGTGTGGCTGGCCTTGTCTGACTTTAGAAACTTCACTCACGCCGGTAGTATTCTAAAACATTAAACACGAGTTTTAGAAACAAATCATCGCTGGAGAGTCGTCATTCAATGTCCCTAAAAATGGACATCAGTCTTCCTGTGACATTTGTAATTTTTGCCATCAAAGTGTGAAATGTTTTTATTCTCTTTTTTCATATTTTAAGATTACGTTTCATGGAGGAAGAAAAGTCTAAATGTACAATGGGACATGTTGAAGAGTACACCATGATGTCAAACAACACAACAGAGAGAGAGAGAGAGAGAGAGAGAGAGAGAGACATTTTAGACTGCAGCAGACCTTTGGAGCACAGCAGCTAACATCAAGAGTTGCAATTCTTATTTTGAAGATGCACATCAGCGACTACGACATGGCTCCTGGTCTACGAGCCCAGCGGAGCCCCGCGGAGCCCCGTGGAGCCCCGTGGAGCCCCGCAGGCATCGTGGTGGAGCAGCTTGAGCCTTTAGCTTATAAGTGCATCCTGCTGCAGGAAAGACAGGGGTTGTTAATGGCTGCTGCTTATAATAATAATAATAATAATAATAATAATAATATTACAGAACAAGGAGACATAAGACAACGGTGCAGCCAACAGTCGTTTTAGAGTAGATACTGTAGACAGATGAAGTTCTACACTGGCAGCATCACACTGCTGTTTGCTGGTGTTTCACAGCTCCATGCTTGATGTAATCGTCTATTTCGTCAAGACAACATCAAAATGTTTGCTAACTATGAGACCACAATGTGTTTGCCTTTGCCCTTTCTGGTAAGCTTAAAGCACTATTGAGTTGCAGCGCTGCTTCCTCGACACAAATTAAAGGGACGGCAAGATGTTGCTTCCTGTATTTCGTGGCAGACACAACTAGGCACCATCATGGCGGTCCAGAGGGAGAACTGTGATGAGTGGGTGTAGGCAAGCCAGTAATATTTACAGTAACAATCAGGGGAATCATATTACTTGTTTCAAGGGTTAGTTCACCCGTATCGCAAACAGCCACATTAATCTAACCATGCGGAGGCAGCAGTTTAGTTTTATTATAAGTGACCCCCCCCCCCCAGCTACAATGGAGGTGATACAACTGTTTTCATGCAAGTATCTCTACTCTATTGTACAAGCTCCGGATTTAAAACAGAACACTGTTGGAGTAACCAGGACATTGCTGCTGAAAAGACATGTTGCTGCCATTTTCCAATGCTAGGAGCACCACACACACACACACACACACACACACACACACTCACAGCATCAGCTCCATTGTCCTCAAACTGACTCTTTACACTGTCTTGAGGAGGTCAGTTCACCTGCTCACCCTACCATCAGGCAACGAGGGATGAATAGGATTTTCTTTTTTTTTAGACTAATGTTGTGTGGACATTAGTGTGGACATTAGCTCAAAGGGTGAATTCATTGCTGCACTACCCTACTATTTGTACCAAAGCTGAGGACCTCCAATATGGCTGCCAGAGAGTCACCTACATCCCCTAAACTTTGTCAATTTGCTTCACTTCTTCATCCTTCCTTCATGCTTATTTTCCTCCACACTCTGTGTAAGCGCGTGTGTGTGTGCGTCATGCGCTTCTTCTGGCTGGGATCCCGTCCTTGTGTGTGTGTGTGTGCGTCGGGGTCTCCCTCCCTTTCGGTGGGACCACATGTTTGTTGCGTAATGGCGTATCGGGATCCACTCCATTTGCGGTTCAACAACCTGCGGTGCGGGATAAAGTGAGAGGCATTAGCTTCGACTCCCGGCTCGATCTGATGCTTAATGTTTTGCAGGAGCGTGGCATGTGTTTGTGTACAAAAGGAGTGAAGCAAGAAAGGGGGGGGGGGGGGGGGTGAAAAGCAGAGTGAGAAAGAGAGAGAGAGAGAGCAGGTGTTGGAGTGGTTAATGGCTGACAGCGTGAATAGCCGGCCCTGTCCATCCCTGATTAAGGGAATGAACTTCTTCTTTGTCTCCACCGTCAACAATGAACACCCAGTAGCACTCCAACACGATCCATCAGGCGTTCTTCACAGACGGCTAAACATTTAAATGAATCTATTACAAACTTCCTTCTCCCTACTGCCAGGCAATTTAGAGCCATTTGACATTGACTTAACCCTTTGGAAACATGGGGACCATCTGTTGTGTACGCCCGCACATTCAAATCAACAAAAGACACTGGGGAAGTTTTCACACAGGCTTAATGCTGCACAGGTAAATGGAGACAATCTGGGAAAAATTAAACCCCCCTTTTTTGTGTTGCTCATTCTCCCCCCGGCCAGTTCTTTGTATCACTGTATCTCTGAGCCACGCACTCCTCACACACACAAGGGTTTCAGGAGGCTTGGATATAGACGATGCTTTCTGCATACACGCCTTTAAAATGATCTTCATGGCAGAAAACATTACAACTACTCCGTGTTTTCTCCTCTTGTATGTGTAAGTGAAAGACCATCCATTCCACGCTAAAACCCCCACACTTCTGCCAGCAATAACAACATGTATGAGTCGGAGTTCATTCAGTCAACTCAAATGAGGAATTTCAATGAGGATAAAATGCATGTATTTGCATTTATTCTCATTGAAATCCTTCACTCCTCATTTTCTTTTTGCTTTTCTTTTCTCAAGGATGCTTAAAAAAAAAAAAAAAAACTCGTTATGTACATGTATGTACATGTATGTAATTTAAAAGCAGACAAAGAGAGAGCAGGTAGAGATCACCGCATGCCCAGCATGGGAAAACCGTGAGGGGGCACAGGCCACAGGTGGATGCTGGGATTCGAAACGTGTATAGGCCAGCGGACAACACCCAGTGGTTTTCTGAGAAGTACGGGTGATGGCATTGACCGAGCTCGCTTCAGAAGCTGTGAATAAATGTAATGACAAGATTTATGCCCATGCCATCAAATAAATCTTGTCATGACAATCAGTACTTATAGTTTATTCTGTTCCCTCTAATTCTGTGTGTTTGATTATAGAAGCGAGATTTGGTTCATTTCAGGGGGAGATATTTCCTGTGTGGTGGCTACGTTTCACTTACTTTTGAATGAGGAACTGTACACAAGCATGACACACCTCTGTATACTGCCTATACAGATAGTTTGTAGGACTGCCTCCTGGATAGTTGTCACAATCTGCCCATGGATTTAACAGTTTAGCTTTTGAATTCATAATAAAATCACAAAATCCTGTGGGTGGTCTGGTTTGCTTTCTCACCAGAGTGTGCTTGGAAGCTTGTTTTGCTGGCGTTTTTTTGCCTTTTTCAGAAAGCGACGGAGGAGAGATGACAGGAAATGCTAACCCCTAAGAGTCGTTTGGAAAGACTTGGTTGGGACTCAGGTTGGGTTTCGGGGGGGTTTGGATTTGGACTGATTGGTGCTGGAGAGCCAGGTCAAGTTACCAGTACCAGGCTAAATCTGGGCCAATGCTGACACCCATGCTTGTACCAGGTCACGGGGTACTTAGGGCATGTCATTCATCATGGGTCTGGCATTGAGGCAGCTGTTTGGCAAAGACATTTCATCTTCCTGCACTCTTGAACTAATATGTCATACGTTGAAAGGGAGAGAAGGTGGACATGCAAAATATACCGAAAATGCAAATGTACATTTTTTGCCTCCGAATATCGTTTAATAAGCATTTTATAGTTTTAATGAACGTCCGGTTCTTCGGTCTAAAGTGAAGGAGGACTACTGCAGGTCTTCTGTCCCTGCTGCTGATTCAATTGTTTTATTAAGAGTTCAATAACTGTATTCTATGCTGCTAACACATCTATCTGCTTCCCCTTTCCCTAAGCCACCCAGCAGTACATACTGTGTACCGGCCCATCTCCCCTCAATCCCTGCCAGATTATTTAGTCTGCATCAGCCCAGCTTTCCAGCCTGCCAAACCCTTGCCTGGCCCTCGTGTTGATGATTCTCTGCCTAACCCTGCACTGGGTGGTGCATTAAATCAGTGATTAAAGTAGATGTAACAATGCCAAGGTACCCCATAGTGACGTCGTCCTTAATTTTATTGCATTGTTGTGCATTTTTGTCCGGTTCACTAACTGCTAGCGATTGCGATCGCACCCCCCCACACACACACACGCACACACACACACCTCCTGACACATTCAACATGTATGTTTTCCAGAGTGTTCGTCTATGCTGCGGCTGCTGATTCCTTCTGATCTCACAAAATGTATCAGCGATCAAGTACAACACTTGTGATAAAACATCCTTAAGTAAAATTATGGATTTTAAAAAAGTACACAAAAATCCGACTTTGTTAGAGTAACAAGAGTAAATGTAATTTGTTACTTCCACTGGTGGTTACTATTTATGTTACTTGTCTATACTATCTGTCTGTTCTTGTACTTCTCATGCTCTGACACTTTAGTTCCTCTGTGTTGTATCAATAACGTTCACCCTTGAATCATAATTCAAATGATTGAAAAGCAGTATCAAGTGATGCGAGAGTTGTACCTGATGGCTTGAACCCAGTCAGCTGGACCACCTGTTTGTAATTGAAAAGACATACACAACGCTCAGTCATGTTTAAACAGCATGATGACGACAACAGTGCGCTGATAATGCGTACAAGTTACTCAATCAAGTACTTACTTGATTTCCTGATGTCGGCTTTAAAGAGAAACTCACAAAGCTCTCCTTTCTGAAGCTCTCTGAAAGACCAAAAATCAAACACCTATTTGTATTTAAAGGTAGCATTTCTTTTTCAGGACCAACACATTTGCTTATTCAAGGCCAAGACATGTAAGACAAAGACACACACACGCAAGACAAAGTACAATAGAAAGAAAGCTTTATGAGATACACACAGGGAAACAAAAAATGCAAACAATATGAATGACAAAAGAACATTATGAGAATCCTCAATATGAAATCTTTTGGTTCCTTCTGTATGCAGATCTCCTTATTTGCCCTTCTATTTTCCAAACAATGAATGTCATTTAATTATAGCCTTGTCACTGCAGGACAGACTGCTGCTGTTAAACCAAGATATGACATGAAGTGAGATGGCATCATCTGCCATGTGATGTCAGTCACTGACTGAAATAAGGACATTCGCCCTCAATGCCCTATAACATGGAGGCTGGGTTCTACTGATGCTACATGACAGTTCCCCAAAAGTGAAGCCAAAACGTCTCGATCTGCCCCCTGGTGGCTGGCTGCAGTGTAGGTCATAAGCCCCGCCCCCTCCATGTTCACCTGTATGCCCCGCTGCGCAGACTCTGGCGCCAAATGACGTCACCAGAGCACGATGGCAGTGGCCGTATTTGAGATGTTCTGAACTGTCTGATTTGATGTTAAGTGTTGAGGAGTGTTGAGGAGTGTGCAGTGTCACTGGTAGGGTGAAAGCAAATGATGATGTAGGATTAACATTTGGAGAAGGCCTATAAAAACTTCATTCATGTATAAACAAAGGTTGAATTGAATTGAATTGTTGTGCATGTCTGGAAAGTGATGGAGCGCCAAAGAAAGTGTTTTCTTGCCGCTGAACCTGGACTACTAGTTGAAGAGAAAATTGGATAAAATTGGTTATTGTGCTTTTATAATAACAATGGCAGTACAACAAAACAATTCAATGCTATGTCAACGTCTAAACCTTTGCCTTTTTTTTAGTTTCTGATAATAATATTGGATTTATTGTCTTGTTGTGTTATTAATTCCTAGCGTATAATAAAAATCTTCTGTGGGGGCTGAACAGTAAGGGGACACTGTTCAAAGAAGCCTGAGTAACTGGGAACATCTTTTGTGCATCTTAACAGGAACACCTTAAAATACACATTAGCCTTACAAAATATCTCCCCGAGCCTCATAAGTAATACTTGAGTCAGGACCATGTCACACATACACACACACACACACACACACACACACACACACACACACACACACACACACATCAGCCCCAGGTTATGCAGCCTACCGTTCTTAATGACTAATGACGTGGAGGTGGAGCTGGGAGGTCCAGAGGTCTCACTGGTCTCAGGGCTGGAGGGGGTCGGAGGACTGCGCCCCCAGGAGGTAATCGGGGCCCTCTGAGAAGGTAGGAAGCTGGTTGGCTGGGAACAGTTCTGAAAAATACATCCCAGCCCAATCAGATGTGCGGCAAAGTGCTGCATTTTATCATAAAGTATAATATGTGTACTATTACACTAGTACTATACCAAAAAAAATGCCCACACAAAAGCAAAGTCAGAGTTCAGGTGAAATAAACATTTGTAAAGAGGGAATTTTTCCGTCCTGGACTGATGGACCCGATCACTGCAGTGTGCTTTTTACTCACTCACCGTGAAAGATAAGGCCTTCCTCTTTTCTTTGATCCTCTTTATGGCATTCCTCACCTAAATGAGAAGCAGCGTTTACACCCACTGATTTGTCCAAAAGGCCGGCAGCCTCACATACCGCACAAAGATACATTCTGATATTCTGCCTCTGTGGCGTCAGACAACAGCGCTGACAATGGGCCGAATGCCTCCTTACCTCACTGTTGTAAACAGCATACACTAAGAAGATGTACAGGCCCTGTGGAGAGGAGAGAGACGCATTACCGAGCACATTCAAGTCAAGTCAGTCAAGTCCATTTAGTACTCCACTCCGTCATCTCTGTCAAACTCAAGCTTTTCTCTTTGTCAACAAATAGAGAACCGTGTATTGCCAAATACCTCTCGATATGTGTGGTTTTCTATTTGCTTTTGGCGCAAGCTTCAGTTGGACTCAGCAGGGTGGGGCACTCCACTCTCCGCTGAACTGAGTCCAAACTCGATCTCTCTTGTTTTGCTATTACAGGGAAAATCTGTACCAGAAATGTCATTTTGAAAAAAGGGTTGCAGCCTGCTGACCTCCCATATGTGCTGTGACACTATAAAAAATGTGATCCCTTCGCCCAACCATAAATGCTCCACTGTGGGAGTAATAGCAAAAACACCTCTTAAGGCAGAGTTATGCTTGAAAGTAGCTAGTTTGTACCATAGACTGTGTATGAAGATGGACGACACGACAGCTCCCTGCAAATGAAGCCAAAACGTCTCGATCGCCCCCCTGGTTGCTGGCCGCATATATAAGTCATAAACCCCACCCCCCTCTATGTTAGCGGATAGGACATGGGTCAAACTAAAAAATCAAAGTACACGTAAAAAACAATTCATTTTAGGTAGCTCTCATCACGCTGATGTTTGTTCAAGTGTTCATTTTTCTGCTAAGTTTGGTGTTAACTAGTTATTTGCTATAAAATGCTATAAAAAAACGGGGTGAAACGTCATGATTGACAGCTGTGACTGACTGTGGTGTGCTCGCTATTGGGTCGGGCGGGTGTGTGGGCGGGACCTCAATACCGTGGCCCCACCGTCGCGCACCGCCCCCCCAGACTCTAGCTCCAAATGACGTCACCACCTTGCAAATCAGAATCTCTGTTCCTAAAAGGAACACTAAAAGTCAGTTTGACTTTGTGGTATCAAACTCAACGAGTCTTCCAAACTAAATTTTATTATCTGACACCCCTATCTTTGGGATTACCTCGTTTGTCTGGTAGGACACAGGAGGCAAACTGCAGTCTCCTGCGTCACAGCCAGACACTCCCTTACGCCAAAACCATCCACCCCCACCTCCCTCCCTGAGAGGTTTTGCGGTGCATCACCCTAATTCCACCTTTGCCTCTGAGGGAGTCAGTCTTTGCTTACATGACCACAACAGGTCTCTTGTCAATTCAATTGTTTGACCATCAAACTGATCTAACAATTCACACACGGAATGTAGCAGCACCATAGATTACAATGTACACAACGGGGGCATGAAAAAGAGGGGAATTACTGATTGGGTAGAACAGGAGATAAGCCGATTGGTTCTTGCTGCTGTTGTCAAGAGCCCTCCATTTTTTCACTTCACAAGACAGAGACCACATGAATTCAGGGCCTACAGAGCCTGCTATTACCATCCAAACAGAATTACTAATGAAACGGTCCTACTATGGGCAATTATCATTATAATCATTATAAAACAGTCAGTAGTAGCCATACTGTAGTGTGTATACTTGTGTTTAACGTGCACCACACCATTATCAACAGCCTGTCGAATCATTTAAAATCTGGAAAACATAAAATTCATGGTGTGGTGAATGGAAACCTCTGCTGGATGTTATTACTCCGCCGTGCTTTGCCCAAACAGCTCTCACTCTCTGCTTTCTCGGCCCTCAGACATTACAGACATACTTATAGACTGTTGAAGTAGCCCAGAAAAAAAGAATAAGAAAATGGGCATAGGCTCAGCATCATCCTCCTACCTACGCGAGGAAGAACTCCTACTGTAGCGTTATCTGCCCTCGGCGGGACACTGGCAGTAAATCTAAATTAACTAGCAGCTCTCCGGGGGTCACCCAGGGGCTGGCTCATTTTGATTAATTAAAGGAAGAGCACAGAGGGGTGGGCGAGGTAAGGAAAGGCGAGGAGAGATCGGAGAAAAAGAAACACAGTGTATGAAAAAGGGGGGCGGAGTGAGGGAAGAGTGTCTGAGAGAGGAAGTAACCGCTGTGTTATCGGGGGAGAGAGAGCTGGAGGTAGATGCGGTATGACCTATCATTCAAAGGCCCGACTGCCTTCTCCCACACACACACACACACACACACACACACACACACAAGGTGCAATACACAGTCAGAGAGCAGATAAAGACATTACATGTGTGCAATGAGAACGCATTTTGAAGCTGGAGCGAAAGATGAACTGTTTATCGTTGCTTTTTAGAAATGTGATGTTGTATTTCCTGCCTCTTTTGTTGCAGTCAGATGTTTTACCCACAACATGCACGATAAACTGTGTGGTTTATGAGTTAGTTCAGTCTGTTTGGATCTGATATCATTATTTGAGTTTCCACTGACACAGCGCTGACTTAATGACATTTGTACTGCACTTGGAGGCGACCTGCTTCGTCTTAAAATACGACCAGCCCCTTGAAGGAATGCAACAAGTTTTTGCCCAGCGGCTCCACGTAGCCAACTGGTGATGTGCATCCAGTCCATTGTTTCCTGTAGTAATCTATGCTAGCGCTAAAATAAAACTATGCTGAGTGATGAGGTGACTAGCATCATCATCTATCCTCTGACTAATGATGAATACATCAATGGGTTTTATTCCACTGACGTTAATGGAAAACCGAGCGTCATGCCATTCAATACCAGGTACAAAAGTCCATTTTTATTAAAACCATATACTAAGTCCTGATTTCATCAGTTGAGAAGCATCTCTAAAATCAAAACATTTCTGCCTGCTGTTGACCTGGAGAAAGTGATTCATGTCTTTATTTCGTCCCGTCTGGACCATTGACCGTATATAAAGATGGAGGACGTGGCAGATCCCTGAAAGTGAAGTCAAAACCCTGGTGGCTGGCTGCAGTATAGGTCATAAACCCCGGCCCCTCCATGTTAACGGATGGGACATGGGCCAAACTAAAAAACAAGCAAACTGGGCAGACTCTGGCACCAAATGACGTCACCAGTGCAAGATGGCAGTGGTGTTTGGCTACATTTTTGTCCAGAGGGAGGAAGCGGAGACGCGTCGGCCATCTTTATATACAGTCTGTGGTCTGGACTCATCCCGACTGTGACTCTGTATATTCTGCACTCAGTTAAAAAGCTCTAAATAATCTGAAATTGGTCCAAAATTCAGCTGCTCAGCTTGGAAATGGAACCGCCAGCAGAGAACACATTAGCCCAGTTTTAACATCCCTTCGCTGGCTTCCCATTGCTTCTTACTGTTATACAAATACAGTTCAAAGTTCTATTAATCACTTAAATAGCGATAAAAGGATTAGCTCCAAGCTATATCGCTGACCTGCTAAGCTCATATGTACAAGAGCACACACAGAAAACGCTGTCACAAGTCCTATTACATTGTTTTTTTTTTTAATTTTCAATGGTGTGGTTTTGTCTCTCATGTTCTTTGTTAAAGCACTGAGTAACTATATTATACAAATAAGGTTATTATTATTATGTGATTAAATTAGTCCTTCCATCCATCCAGCACTTAAAAATAAGATTTGGTTTTGATGTTCATGGTCACCGGAGGATGATTCTGATTTTGTCTCCTCACCTTTTCGTCTGGCACATCATGAGGTGTAAACTTTCCCTTGTCCAAGACTTTTACTAATACTGAGACCTACTGTCTTTTCCCCCTAAAATTTGCTGCGATGTGTCAACAGAAGATGATTGGTGACCTTGACATTTCCTCTAGCGCCACAATTTCCACCTGCATTTAATAATAAATCAAATGTAAGTGTGAACACTCACGCTCCCCAGAAGATGAAACTATTGATACTGAAATGGTAACCAAAACAGTAAAGTTGTGGGGCAGTTAAACAACGGGCTGAAACTCACTGTAAAGCTCTGTCACATTGTCAGCGCATTGTCATGTGATACATTGTTATAGTAAAATTACTTTGCCATTACTCGTGAACTTTAAGGTTCAAAACAGGATTTTAAACAAGTCATGTTGACAACTTGATATTGTGTGATGGTATTAATTTGAGCTGTTGCTTGGATTTTTTTTTTTATGTACACCTGTTTGAGCAGTTTTAAGTAACCCCTTATATTACACCATCATCCAGATTGTGAAAAGCATGAGATCTGGATATGAACACTGGATAGAGTGTACAGATATCATGTGTCATTGTTTACCTGGAAGGCATTGAGAGTGATGAAGACATAGGCCACCACTACAGACAGATGGACCAGCACTCCACACAGCCAGGTCAGACCCAGCACTGGCAGCAGGATGAGAACCGGACGGGTCACCGCCCTGCAAACAAGCACAGAGCACACACACATGAACCATAAATGCACATATGCATGTGCATGAACTGCGCACACAGATGCATGCGAATGAGGTCTAACAGGCCGTTAAAAAACAAATTTCCCACTGTGTTGTGGTGCCATTTGATTCCTCAGTGCTCTGTATACCTTCTCTTTGTCAACCATTTCAGAAAGAGAGTATAGACCGACAGACCGAGCCAGCAGAGTGGAGTTTTCAAGGTATTTCGATGACATTTTCTTCTCAAATATTTTCTCCTTGAATCCTCATCAAACATCTCTGCACAGCTATAGATTTTAACGCCTACCACAGTCATACTCCTGTTCCTTTGCAATCATCTTTTCAATGATCCTGGTGCTTATACGGCCAATAACCATTTCATGGGGCAAGGCGGAAACGGTTGCCTTTGTTCAAACCGCCATTGTTGTCACACTGCTGCACCTGGGTAGAGAGATTGAGTTTTCAGACTGCACTGTGTCTGCAAGGACAAAGCCAGCACCCACTTCCCTCTCTTCCCTTTTATTTTTGAAAGTCGCTTTTTCCCTCTAATCTCCTGAATTCATGCAACACTCTAGAGCTGGCACAGACATCTACTTTCAGTGTGTTTGTGAGGGAATGAAGAGACGAAGCGAGAGAGAGAGTGGGGGGGAATGGCGCTGTGGCATTTCCATCAGGCTATGACAAATGTGCGAAAAAGAAAATCTGGATGGAAGAGAGCCGCTGCATGTTGTATTGAAGGACTTTTTACCTGAATATGAAAAGAGACCCAAGTCTCTCCTCAGCTGTAAGACATATTAGTGATAGCTTCTAATTCTAGTGTGTTAACCTCTGAAAAAGCACATTCAGGACTCAAAATACGGAAGGAAAAATGTTTTAGAATCAACATATGTATAATCCTCACATTCTATTCTAAGCACAATATGAGGAAGATTTAGAAGGTGTGATACTGCACTGTGTGTTGTCAAGGTGAATCGGCGAATCACGGCCGTGTTCACCTGAATTGCCAAAAAAACCCCCATAATTTCTCACTTAAACCTAGTTGTATAGAGCCACACATAGTCTTTGGTTTTATTTGTCCAGAATTTGAGATATCTGTCTCTGAGATTTCTGCCTCCACCCAAGTACAATGGAGGTGAATGGAGTTTTATTTGTGCTGCTCACAGAAATGAATTGTTCCCATTACCCTGGATGCTTGACGGACCTCACTGTCAACAGCTTTCATTTGGACTAGCCTGTGGATTGTCATGGGTAAAATGTTTAATAACCCTTTAATTATATGTTTTGCCATATAATACGTGTATCTTGTTTATCAGAAATCCTTCAGCAGCAGCGTAGTTGTCACCTATAGTTATGCTGCTGGAAATGTTGCTTGCATACATAACTACACTGTAGCAGAATTACTAGAAATGTTTGTACTATCATCCCAGTAACCATAGCAACATAAACAGACCTGACACAATGAAAAGGGAAATTATGTTTGCTGCTCAGCCTCTGACTGGCAGCCACGCAGTATGTATGCAAAGCTGAAGCAGAGTGGTCGCAACAGGAAATAGGAATTTTTGTAAATAACAAAGCACAGATGTCTCTTCACTACGCCGTCTCTACTAAGTCGGCTCGATTTAAAGAATAAATACATTTTCCTTATTGTCCACAAAGAATAAATATATTTTCCTCTGGGTCAACAAATCCCATGAAAAGACCCAAACCAACAATGAATGTACTAGCAAATGTTGTACCGCTGCAACATAGAGCTCCATTGTTGGCCAAAAACTACTAAAATCACAACGAGCCACACTGTTGCACTGGGTGACATGTTCCTCCATCACCATGAACACACACACTGTAGTTTATTTTGACTCAATCCCACATACACTAAATGTGGATTAATCCACCACTGAAAATGGTCTCCCACAAATGCACTACATATGTATATATATATATATATATATATATATATTACTTTTGTAAAGATGAGACAAATGTAGTATTTAAGCAGGAATTAATGGGTTTGCGGCTGAATGAGACAGAAAACACATTGTACAGTATACATACAAAGTCAGACTAAAGCATTGTTGGTCTGAGTCTTTTGTTGACAATGAGGGAAAAAGTGACCAGAATCGTGTGGATCATAAAAGTGGCAGTATTTCAGCAAGATGTGGCGAAATAACAGAACCAAGAATGGATTCCTTGGACAGTCAGAATTGTGTTTTCAAGGCCCCTTAACAAATATGTACATGTGTTACAAAAAGACCTTCAAAGTCCTCAGTAATTAGGCTTGTTCAGTGAACGGCAGAAACTTAGTTACCCCTCTGCCTTGACAAGGAGCATGTGGTAAAGTAAACACTTCTAGATGGAAGCTATAACATGAAAACACTTGCAAAATAGCAGAAGTTATTTAACAGAATGTAGTTTTAAGTAAGGGCAGCTCTCGAGATGTAGCACACACACACACACACACACAGGCAAACATGTGCACACACATACAGTTGTCCTGGGACCAGGTGTTTAGCTGATAAGCCCTTACAACTCCCACAGCAGACTCCCGAGCCTAAACTCCCAATCTCTCACACTGCCTCGATTGACTGTGGCTGAAAACGAAAGTGTGTGTGTGAAAGAGAGGGGGAGAGAGAGTGTGTGAGAGAGCGTGGGCGTACGAGAAAAAGACTGGTGAAAGAGGGCGCACAAAAAGCAGGAGGAGAGAGAGAGAGAGAGAGAGAGAGAGAGAGAGAGAGAGTGGCAGAGGGAGGTAGAGAAGCCGTTGTATCTCACCAGGTGAGGTCAAAGGTCTGCATCTTTGATGCTGAGCTTGGACTGAGCATCTTAGCACGACGGCGAGCACTGGAAACGGTCACCATGACAACCCGACACAGCACAACTGCGTTGACCTGCAGGCAGAGGACAACAGCATGAACACGGCCTCTAGCGAGCATGAGACGTGCTGCTGTGGATCCACTTGGCCTCAAGCTCACATGTAGAGGAGGGAAGGTTTAACCTCCCCCCAGGCTGCGGGAAATCACATCACAGTGAACAGTGTTTAGCTGATGTGCACTACTTCATTGCTTTCATTGCTCCTGGCCTGTCTGAGATGGAAAAAATAGAATATAGAAGGGACATTTAGGAGCTCAATCTTCATCTGGAAGCTTGCTTCTATGATCCTCTGGGTAGTTCAGGATTTTGGGGGGAGGTTCAGGGATTAGGGCTAGCTATCAGTCTCCTTCTTCTTCTCTGCCTTTTGCTAGTGGGTTAGGGCAAGAATGCAGTTGAGGCGTGTCCTCGTGTCCGTGCTAGATGCAAACACAAAGTGGGCCTCGTTCATCAAAACATTGCTCCACAGTGCCACTACTGGTCAGAAACTCCACGGGGTACCTTTAAATTACACCTCAAGGTGAAAATATCAAACGTTGCCTTGGGCTGTAACACAGGGAACAAGCTGTCACTGTATACATTTGATAGGGATTATTAAAAACATTTGTATTATTATTGTCCCGTCTCTTTCCCCTTCCTCCTTTAAACTTTTAAAAACAAGATAATTTAAAATATTTTAATAGTTGTTACAATGTAGTGAGTATGGTTTTTCTCAAAAGGTCCCACTAATAAACATGATTGCATGACCCACAAAGGCATCAGTTACAAAATGAACGTGTGGAAGCACAGGAGGCAGGTGAGCATGCACGCACGCACACAGAGTGAGATCACATACCGCCAAGACGAATATAACAGGTCCCACAAAGGCCCAGATCGTGTCAGTCTTCACATTGAGCCAGCAGTGATGATCTGCCTTGTACTTGTCCACTGATACCGCCAATGTTACACCAACTATTAGAACAGGTAGTCCTGAAAAACAGTTTGATAAAATGAAAATGGACGGTGGCGTTGTGGCAACAAAAGAGGCAGCAGGTTTAAAGACATATTTATGGAACGGTGACTGCGGCAGACTCTATTTAGTCTGTTCGGTTCTCTTAGTCTATTTAGTCTGAAGGGGAACGTTCAGAGAGCCGAGAGGAACACCTGAACATTGAGGGTTTTGTGGCTGCTTGTTCACACACTGTTCTCAGCTCATTCATGCGACACAACACACACTCACAGATGGACCTGGGAATATGAACAATCGCAGCTGCAGGATGTTTTTTGTTTCTCTTTAAACTGGGTTAAGGTTAACATCTCTAACAACAATAACATCTCATCACATCATATAATGCTTGTTTAAGCACTGATATTAAGTTAACATCACTAAAATCGTCATTAGATTGGAAGTCTGGAAGTGTAAAAGCCTAAAGCCCAACTAGCAGCCCCTAGAAGCTGCAAAACATTCATTACACTCCCCAGTGTGAAAGAGCAAAGAGGCCCTGGGGTGGCATTAGAAGACAGGCCAGGGGTCACTAAACCCATGGATGTATGAGAGTGCTCAGCAAATCTCATGACAATCTCCCATCGGTGCAGGTGGAAAGGGTTCATCTTCTGGGGAGCATAAATGTGCGAGTACAAAATGTGGCCTGATTGTAGGTTTGTAGAAAAGGTAATGGGGTCAACACATCAGTCCTCTGGGGACTATTAATAGCCATAGCATGTTTTACAGAAGTCCAAAATTTCTGCCAGTAAAGCCAAAGAGGGGAATAGTGAACGAGGAGCAGAAAAATGGTCTGAGCTTACAGAAGCAATGGCATACTGACATTGCCATTGATTGTGTATGCTGAAGCCGCATAGCACATGGCCCCTTTAAGCTTCATTTTCGTCTATTCACTTATATTCATTCATTTATCCTATTCAGTCGGTGGTTTGAGCCACAATCCATGCCTTTAAGTTTTAAACTATTTTAGTCTCAGCACTTTCTGAAAATATCGTCTTTTTAAATCGTCAGTTTCTTTCTTTGTAGTAAGAGTAGTTTTTCCAATTTACTCAATACGAGTAGCTGTTAATATCTTATATATATATAGATATTTATGTTATATATTTGGTTTCACTCCAGGCTCTGCATTGTTGCCGTTTAGCCTGGAGTTCTGTGAATGTACTTCAGACTAACATATCACCACTGCATGTTCAGCATGAAATCCAAATGTGTAATTAACTGGCAATTACAATTTACAGCACCTAAATATTCCAGTCCTCATATTTGATGTAATTGTGGCTGAATGTAGTAAATGGCTGCAGCATGTAAATCCTAAATACCTGTGCTGTCTATTAGTTCAGTTCCAAAAAATTGGGCCACATTTCACATTTTAGGTAAATAGTATACAATTTACATGATGTGGATGAAGGTAATCCCAGACGTTTCGTGTGACAGTGTCTTCTTGTTCTTCTCGGATCATTCGATTTCCCAGAAGGAATCAAGTCGCCCATGCAGCCACGTGAAGCCGCCTGCCCGCGCCCTCCCCACCCTGCTGTGTCCCCGCGTGAACTCTCCCTATCTGTCTGAGTGAGAGAGAGAGCGAGAGGGGGCAGCAACGTGTCCCGTTCCTCTAGCAGCCAAGCCAGGCAAAAGTGAATTCCACTCTCTGTACACGTTACAGACAGCTGAACACACACTGACTGTGAACGCGAACGCTCGGCGAGATTGTCTCCATTCAATCATTTATTACACTTTTTTTCCTCCCGACCTTCATCCCGATTTGATCATCTAAATAATGCACAAACAGTAAGAGAGGCAACAACTGTTAAGTGTCTGATTTTAGAGCAGCAAATAGCAAATAGGTGCATATTTGGGATTAAGTGTTGAATGTGACAGCCGCATTTTGTGATGCTGCATAAAGACACCAAATTTTGATGCAGCATGATGCCTCTTAAATAGATTCATGAATATATTTTACATTAAAGCAAATACGTGAGACCTTATCTTTTTGACATTAGAACATGGTCTAATCTGGTTTGATTACTGTATCTGATTATCAAGAGGCAACAAAATGTCTTTATTGAAACTACATCTTAATCTGGTAACCTGGGAAAATTGCTTGTAAACCACCATTAGTTATGTAATATATTGTGATAATGACACATATTTTAATATACTGTTACATCATGGGAGAGAATAGTTCAGGTCAGGTCAAGATCATGAGGTCAAATCAAAATCAGCGAGCCCTGCTGGTCTTGGCTTCACTGTGACATGATAGCACAAGAAGTTCTGAACCCCAACATTGCTCCCTAATTTCTGCTGCTGGACAAGGTGTCACATACAGTTCTGAATGTTGTCATTTTCAGGATTTATCTTTTTTTCTTTTTTTTTTAACCAAATCTACAGGCAAGCAGGCCATGAATGAAACTCCCACTAGACAAGCCACTGAAGGGAGATGAGACTTCACCCCAGCCAATGATGTAGTAGAGCTTCATCCGGCGGTCCTCGCTGATGTTGACGGACACGACTTTGCTCCAGAGCAGCAGGCCCTCCACCAGCATCCAGGAGAAGGAGGCCATGAAGAAGAGGTGGAGCAGTGCAGTCACCACGAAGCACGCTGCCTGCAGGGTTAGAAATATCCAAAGAACAACGGACAACAGGTCTGTGTGGGCTGGGCCGTAGTGTTAACCACATCCCTTGGATAAAAGTGTTTTTTACTATTCTTTGAGTCAGTGCTTCATCAGTAGTGGAGCAAAAATGTTTAACTTTGTCCCGAGATACCATATGGATATTTAGACTGAATAGAAAGTCAGAGGTTGGGAACTAGCGTTAATATTTCTTACGTACAAGTTCAATTTGTGCCCTAACGATGGCATCGGTGGAGGGACAGGTCCCCAAGAATTTCAGGGAATCTCTAACCAGCAGCTTTTGAGATACCTTGGTGAAGTGTTAGTTAAAAAGAAAAATGTAAATAACCTGTCCTGACCTGAGGGTGGCGCTCGAGGAAGCGCGAAAGGGTTCGAAATTAGCGTTAACATAGCATGAAATTAGAGTCCCTTTAAAAAGCCCTCGGGTGGCTATAGCTGTCTGTCCGTTGTCTGATCCAGAGAACGATATCCCTGCGACATGACACAGCTCACGTCAATCTAAGAACTCCAAAACAGTGGAAGAGTGCGGACCTTCAGCAAACCAGAATGCCCATTTTCTCAAGCAGATTGATTAGATTGGTATTGATTAGAGCAGCTTTAAAGTTTTCAGGGGCTTTAAGCCCAACACATGACGCCCCTCATTTCAAAGACATGATGCCAGTTCCCAGCAGAACAAATGGTGTTAGAAATATAATTCAACTCAGACACCTGTTGCTTTCAAAGTTGACATTCAACATACAGAAACTATCCTTCTAATCTGTGAACAGTGGGTGTATTAGTAGTGAGTATTGTATAATAACTCTCCAATCATGTCATTCCTTGCCACTGTCGCAGAGTTCTTGCTCATGGTGGGAACTGTTGGGTCTCTGTAATAATATTATAAAGAGTCGGTCTAGACCTGCTCTATTTGTAAAGTGTCATGACTTGTTGTGATTTGGCGCTCTATAAATAAAACTGAATTGAATTGAATCTGTGTTCTGTTGAGGCTCTACTGTGGCCAGTGGAATCTGACTGTCTACGGGCACGTTTTTATTCTGTGAAGAATGTAGATTTTTTTGGGGATCATTTTGTGAATACTCCATCCATCGTAACATTTCCAAATATGTCCTATGTGGAGTCTCACCTCATTGGCAGACGCCCAGTCACTGCACATCAACAGCAGCTCAGCGATGCCCAGGGCAACGATCAGGTTCTTATGGACGGTGGTACGGTCTGATTTAGGGACGCTGCACAGGTACACACACACACACACACACACACACACACACACACACACACACATCCATGCATGCAAACGAGCACAGCATTAAATATCTGAGTGAAGATCTCCCAGGAGTTCTCAGGATTTTTGAAAAATGTTTCACTGTGGTGCTGTTGACATATCGGCACAGCACAATGTTCTGTTTTTTCTCTCTCTCTCTCTCTCTCTCTTCTATTTATTGATGTGAATCCGGCAGGGTTTTATGAAATGCTTTTCACCCTCTGCGCTTTACAGAGTGCACTCTGCGATGTTCGTGACTCACCCCACGGCGATGAAGAGGATGAAGGTGAAGAGGAGGCCACACAGAGACACTCCACAGCCAATGAACGTCAACACCTGCAGAGCTTTTTCGTTCCCCGGGCTCCTCTGACACACACACACACACACACACATGCACAGACACACATAGCATGAGCTGTAAATAGCAGCACATACTGTAGATGAAAGCCTACACAAAATACACAGTTATAATTGGACAGAGGAATGTTACCTGGGCTTCATAAACCTGCAGCAGCAATGCAAAATTTGTGGTGTGGTTGCAGTAGCACACAGTGTATCCATATTGTTTGGACACTACTTCACAGCCTTTGGTATTCCACCACCCTCCAGCCTCCGGACTAGTTAGACACAAACAGCACATACTTGCATATCTACATACACGCAGGAATGCCAAGAATGAAAACATGCTCCTGTCTAAAAGTTTTTGCAGCATATTTATCACATTTTTTTCTTTTTGATAGAACAGTTAAGATAACGGTGGTATTATTGGAGGAATCTGAGACCTCCAAATTGCCAACCCTTTTCAAAATGTTGATTGGTACTTACGCGAGATCAAAATCCCAGAAGGCGCACACTGGATCATGCACAGTACCGGTGGGATTCTGTAAGAAATGTAGAATAGATATAACGTATTCAATTGAGCAAAAAATGGGGGGGATGTCAATAGAATCTCAAAGAGGGCAGTTTTGGGAGATTTCGCGAACCTGTACTTTGTGCCGGAGCTTGAAGCGAACGGCTGTGCTAACAGGCTGGTCGTCTGCCAGCACTGTGGTGGATATGACAGAAGAGCCCAGGACGGTGCCCAAATACCTGGTTATGAACACAAATTCATTCATTATAACAATGAACACAGAGAGCAAGCTACGAAGAATAAGTAAATAAGTAGTGCAAGTAGTATAAATTAGGAAGTCATTCTATGAAAATGCATTTCTAACATGTTAGCAATATGGCAGTTTTAAACCCAAGAAGCAGTAAAGAAAAGGCTGAGAGAACCTGAATTCACCACCCACCACTTGTCAGATGATAATAATTAGACAAAATACCATCAAATTCAAATCAATACTTTGGCAGACAAAACCACTTTTCAGCATGAAAATATTTTTAAAAGGTGACAGGAGTGGTGATGGTACAGTAGAAAGTGACACGGAAAGGAAACAAAAAGCGTCCATTGCCAGCTCCACTTGTGCCTGCGCGTTTTACCTCTGGCTGCCATCAGTGACGGTAGGAACCATGGTGATGTTCTCCTCAGGATTGAAAAGAGGCCGCAGGGAGCCGTACCACGTGTTGACCAACGTGAGCTTATGGAAGCCTGCGCATTCAACACAACAGCAAGATGACGCTTTCTTCAGCTTGCACCAGACATCCAAATAAAACAGTGCTAGGTGAAATGCAGCTCATTGAGGATCCCCTATTGTTCAAGATGAATAGTTGTTGCAAAACCCCAACACACCTCCATCTGCACTCCATTGCAAGACCTTGGGAGTGTAAGTAGGTGAATGCATGCTACGTATTCACAAGCCTGTCGTTAGTGCATCGTCCCCTACATTGAATTGCAAGACTTAGGTTAATAAAATGTGTCTCTCTTTGCAAACACTCTGCATTGTAATAGATAAGTCTGGATAAGTGATTGCTGTAAGTGCTGATGGAGGAAGACGATTGGCTATTGCAACATTTTCTCACCACTGTTATGGAGATCCTGTATCCTCTGACGTGGGACTGAAATACAGTCTAGGTTTGTGTGTTTCTCTGTCTCAGGCTCGCAGAAGCTGGACCCTCTGGATCCCTCCTGCAGCCTCTGCTGCTGCACCTCCAGTCCTGAAAAAGTTACAGCACCGTTCAATTTCACTGAATCTTAAGAGGCCATTTCCTTAGATAAATTATGTTTTATCATTAAGTCCGTTTTGACGGTGCAATATTCTTTTTTAAAGCTGATCATTGATATTGTATATCCTGATCAGTGAAAATAACTACAAAAAAAGGAACAATAAAATGTTTTTTTTTGGCTTCAAATTCGATGAAAGTGTCAGGTCATATTTACTTTAAAATGTATGTTTTCTCAACTTAATTTCATGTAACAACACAAGTTCGTCACTCCTGTTTTGGCTCCTTTTTCTCTCTGCGTCTCACCAGACGTATTTTTTTAATCTATCTATAAAAACAACAGTAAAGGTCTGAATTTCAGTCAAGATTGATGAACCCGAGCTGGAACGATGTTACCGTTGCGACTTTGGCATATTTCTGCTGGATTGTGCGAAGGCAGTATGCCTCCTTTGTTTTTATCTCAGGAGTCTACATCAGATAAGTACAATGCCAAGGTAAGGAAAAATGGAGGTTTTAGAAGTTCCATGGACAAATCTTAGCAATGCAAGTGGCAAATGATGTGGCGCTGTAAGTCGGATTTCTTTGTTTCGAAAGCTTGTCTTGTGGACGAAGCATAAGAACATTTTTCAATATAATTTAGTCCAACACAACACCACCAACTATTAGGGCTCAGAAATAAGAGATTAATCAGTTCTCTTTGATAATTAATCAATTCTCTTTGACAGAGTGTGAACAAAAACTGAAAATTGGAAGCTTCACAAATGCTGTTGTATGTGGAATGCATCACATTGTTCAGGTGTGTTTGATAAACTGAAACTCTGCGTGTGGAACAGGGTTATTCAGTTCAGATAGTCTGAGAATAAACTTTGTGACAAATAGGCTGTCTGTGCTCAGCCACAACCTTATAACTACAGAGTGTCTACAGTATAGACTGACAGTATATATATATATATATTCCCCAAAGGTTTTACACTGTCCCAGCACACATAAGTGTTAAAGCTTCCTGTGAATAGCTGTAGAGGGCTTTCAAGTAACATGATTTGCCCTTTGGTGGTCATGCAGGCAGGTCCACAGTTCCTGGTTGAAAGTGCATCTTGAGCTCAGCTGAGATATTATGGATAGCTAGTGTCTAGAAATGAATTCGTCTGGGAGCTGATCATCAGCGTCCATGAAACATCTGATTTGATCTGGTGTTAAGGTAATGTCTGATCTGGCCAACCGCGATTATGATTGTTACGTGAAGCTGATGCAAAATGCAGAGCAGACAGCAGAAATGGTTTTATCATCCATCATTTGTCATTTTTTAAAACTGCTATCTGATTAAGTCAAAAGCCCCTTTCTGTCTACTTTTAGTATGATTGCTTGGCTGTTCTGTTGCTGTGTGATCATTTTGTTGCCATTGTTGAATGGACCTTATCTTCTTAAAGGTCAACTGTTACATCATTTGGCATTTTTTACCAGTACAGCCAGTTTCCTAAAGGACCTTCACGATGGACCCGGACCTAACTCCAATGTGTCAACCCCTTTGTATCAAAATTCCTCTGTTCTATTTGTTTCATACGTTTTAATATGTCAGTGCGAGAGAGTGTGTGTGTGTGTGTGTGTGTGTGTGTGTGTGTGTATGTGTGTGACTCACTGATGTTTGGGCTGTGAATGGTCAGGTGATCGGTCTCTGCCATCAAGCGAGGGCTCAGGCTGGTCACCATCCAGTCAATGCTCTTGACCACATCCATGGGGCCGTTCACCACCTAAGAACACACGGAGCACCAGCATCTCAGCAGCAGCAACACTCGCCAGCTCTGCCCCTGCATCTCAAAAAGCACCTCCTTAGCTGCACACAATAGGAAAATGCTTTTGAGTCTTCCCTCTGTTTGGCTAAAGAGGGCACACACAGGTGAATAGATTGGCCTAGAATGCAGGGTACAATCTTGGATTGTGCCATTGTCTGTTTTGAACCCTCCCCTCATTCTGAATTCAATATGCCCATCTAAGAGCTGAGCCTTGGAGACGGGCGCTGAGAGCGGAGCGAGGGAGGTTTCGTGGATGAGCACAGCCACAGTTTTCACAGAGTGCTGCTCATCCATTGAGTCTGGGCTGAGGTGGCCTTGGAGCACTGAGAGGCCTGGGGGGGGGGGGGGGGGGGGGGGGCAAGCACCGAGAGAAACACAACACTTGTCATAAGGCAAGCTCATCAAGTTGAACATCGTCTACAGAGGCAGAAGTGACAAAATACAATAAAATCGTGCTCTTGGTCTTACTGTTGGTAGTAGAGTTTGGAGAGAACGCAATGTACCAACGGAAATCTGTTTTTCAAGACGTATGGAGGCTGCTTTAGCATTTTCCAGCTCTGTTGTACTATTCTTGAGGTAACTTCATCGTTCCACCTCTTATAATAGTGTATCTATAGAAGCATACTGCCCCCTAGTGCGTCAGGGCTGAAAAAGCATCTATCTATTCTAACAAATCATAACAGCACAACATTTAAAAAAAATGAAACTATAAAAATATGTGTGTGTTCTGAGTGTTGTTGGGAGATATTGACATGCAATCCGGTGCAGCTACAACGGGGGCCCACGGGTGCTGCCATGGTGGTATGAGCTCAACTTAACCCTTAAACTTTGTCCCTTCATCCTCTATGGTCATTTTTATCACTATGGATGTAATATATTTTTGGCCAGAAGAAGGATTTTGGTGGCGCTGTTTCCCCCCTTTTGGATAAAAGTAAGAAACTTTTGAGTGCACAGAGTACAGAGCACGAGAGAAATGTGACTTAGCAATTGTAAAAAGAAACCAACGGAATTTATACATCGAGTGCAGTTTACTCAGCCTGTGAAAACAGCTGTATAATGTCTTCTGTGGCTCCGGAGGACTTTTCTAAAGTCGGAGAAAATAACCCCGGTGATGTTACCTTGGCTTGGGAATACTGAATATTTTCAGCAGAAAGCCTGTGTTAGAGTTTGAAAGACATTAGAAAGGCATTTACTGGGTAGGGTAGGTATTGAGTTGCGCCATTTTCATTTTTTGCAAGATTCATTACAAAAGAGAACAGAGCATGTATTTTAGAAATATGCTTCAGTAGGCTTTATTTTCTCAAATGAATGGTGAACACCTGATGTGGCCTGAATGCAGCCTAAAATCTTGGCCTGTTGCTGCTTCAATTCTTGACAATTCTTTTTTTTTATTCTTTTAATCGGCCTCTTGTAAGTCCAACAACGGCACGAAAGTGCAACATCAAATTGCTTGAGTGCCTCTTTCACAAAACACTTTTGTCAGGTAACAATGTTTTATCTCTGAATACACAAATATATTGTTACTTGACAAATATATATATATACACAAAAAAAGCTTCGAAAAAAGATGTCAAAAAGTATCAGTGCCTTACAGAAAATATGAAATAAAACAGGTTTGCATTGCCTAGATGGCAGTGAATTTCAGCTGTATCCAAAGAGTTATGAAAGGTTGTTTTTTTTAATAAGTCAATAACTTCATTTCATTTTCTTTCAATTTCAAAATCTATTCCTTTATAGAGTTTTACATTACGTTTAACAGTGTTTGAGCAGGAGACCCTTTAATGCAATGGCTAGGTCAAGGCCGGGAAACTATATTCTGCTATATGCCTGTATTAGTCTGTTCTAATAAAAAATAACAAATATTCCCTACATTTTCAAAATGTATTTCCTCTCTGAATCTATGATATTCCATGTCAGATGTCAAATGCAATGCACAAACCGCGCAGATTCGTGGACTCTACATGCACCTACAGTTAGGAGCCACATATGCATCAGGGCCTAAAGATGAAAAAAGGGAGGATATGCAGTGCTTCTGTAGATGTGCCACCTCTTTGATGGCCTGCCACTTCAGGGCGTTGTCTTCGCTGATGACGCTGTCGGCCACACTAATGAAGTGCTGGCCAAACTCCTGGAGGTCGCCCTGGCTGCGGTTGGTGGTGTCGGCGAGCGGCAGCGCGGGGACGTCAGCAGCCAGTGACAGCAGCTGGATGAGGGACACCATGTCCGCTGGCTGCAGTCCCTCCTGCTGGATGTCCTCCAGGGCCTGGACAGAGACGTCCAGCAGGGCAGACGCCTGGGCCAGGCTGTCCAGCCCTGACGGCTGCTGCCCGAGCACTGCCTGGAAGTGGACACAGAGACGTTGGGTTCAACAGAGCTATTCTTTTCCTCTTTGTATATCAATTCCCAAACCCCCATGAAAATACACATCAGACTTACAACTGAATTCTTTATCAATGCAGACTGATGTAACCAAAAATAAATCAATCAATAAATAATTGAATGTCCCACACCTTAAAAGAAATATGTTGGGTGCGGCAGCATTTGACAGCATTAAGCAAGTAGTGAAATCTTTCACGAAGTGGGAAAAGAAAGGGAAAATTATGCTGAATGAAGATGTGCGGGTTGTCTACCTGGGTTTTGTTGGAAAGCTTCATCAGGTGGTTCATAAAGGCAGTGGGCTGGGAGTTCTGAGAGTCGCTCATCTGCTTCATCTTCAGGTAACGCTCTGTGCCAAGAAAAAAAAAAAACGCAACGGCAGATGCGGATGATGTAAAGGTAGAATGTTCTGCTCATCCTTCAGCTGGAGGAGTTCAACCCCGGCCCGCTGAAGCATCCTGGAATAAAACACTGAACTCCCAGCAGAAACTGATCTCTGACCCCGACATGTGGGGGGGGGGTTCTCTCACTTCAGGCTCAGATATTATGATTTAGTCAGTCAGCAGCCAAATGTTTTATACATTTGTAGTCTTAATCTTACCAGTCAGTCTCGTAATCACTGACAGTAGCCACTCAAGGTCACAGGCCAACACTATACCCCCAAATGAAATGACATTTTAAATGCTTTGCATCAGGTCAGTGGCGGAAGAAGAATTCAAATAATTTACTTTACAAGAAAACGTTTTAAGTTTTAGTATGCTATTGTGCCGATTAAGCCTATTGTGTTCCAACAAGATTATACAGTGAAGAAACAGCCGTGTCACTGAATCTGCTATTAAGTCAATGTTATTTCTTATTTGGCAAGGGGTAAAAGCAGGACTGTAGCTAATATTGAGCACCAAAGGTGTGTGTATATATGTATGTAATGATGATAAAAACTGGTTATTAAAAAATGCTATGCAAACCTCTGTTTCGGCACTAGCTTTTTAGATAGATATTGTCTTATTTGTGTGTTAACTACAAAGACCACCATATTCTACTTTTTATCTTGACCAATGTTCAATTCTAGCGTCTTTTTAGAAGAATGTAAATAAAACTTTACCCAGCTGTCTGCAGTCCGTATTCCCTTACAGCCCCAACAGCCTTCACCAAAAAGGTAGGTTAGCCTGTGTGCAGCCTGAGAGGCAAAACCCAGGGCAAAATGAATTTTGGTTTTGTTCATTGCTTTTAATGCGCAGCATAAATGAAGGTGACAGTAAGAGACCCTGAGGTCACGCCCTCTGTATTCTTTCTGGAAACTTCAGTGTTTTGGAGACCTTGGAGGAGTATGCATTCTACAATTGAAACTTACAACTTGTGGGTGTCTCACTATTTCCTAGTTATATGTACATATTTATTACATATATTTATCTTTGAATACTTTTAGGTTCACAAAAAAAAATATGAAAAAGAAAGGATCCAGTATTTCAGCACCAGAATTACATTCTTGCCAGCGTGGAGAAGGCTTTCAAACAACACTTCGACCTTCATCCAAGAGGGAAAAATACAGAAAATATTGAACAGCTAACCAAATGAATAGAATATGAAACATCTACGGTAAACACTTTACCTTGGTAGCTACTTAATTTGACAGACTTTGAGTTTAGGATTGCATTTGGGGTATCACTTCTGTCACTTCATGCAGGCTACACCATAATGTATTTACCTTGGAGTCAATATATTCAGTCACCATTGCCGCTCATATTCTATCAATAATATTAACAATTAGTGGACAAAGCCTGAAAAAAGCCCTGACAACCCCAGTTCTTGTGGACAGTATATGAAGCTCACCTCTGCTGCTCCTGCAGATGAACGGCAGGGGGTCGGAGCAGTCACTCAGGTCGAACAGTGGGAGCCGGTCTGACCAGCCCTGCAGCGTCCTGCAGCCCTGCAGCTCCATCTGCTGGTGCACTGCTGCTCACACATTCATGAGATCACACAAGCACACGGTGACGCACAACAAGACAAGTTGTATGAAGTGTCAGAATGTCTCCACTAGAGGAAAAAATGTGAACAATGGATGAAGGTAAACTTGAGATTTGGTTCAAAAGGCACTCAGGAACGTCAAGAGGTCATTACGGTGTCGACGGCACATGAAAGAATTGTTAGTTAATCATGAATACACACATATCATGATAAATAGAAAAACAAAAGTAAAATCTGGAATTAAGCTTGAATTGACTGCATGGATCTTGTAAGAGGAAAAGAAAGTCAGACAGTGGGGGAGTTACTGCTCACCACAGCATGGAGCTCTGTTCTTCCCCAAGCTGCCCCCACACTGCTGGAGCTGTGGGAATCCCCTCCATCCATCCCTCCCTCCCTTCCTCCTTGCTTCTCTGTCTCACTTCCACTCCCCTTCACTCTGCCCGCTCAGTCGTCCTAATGTGTTTCTAGAGGTGTCCCTGTCCTGTGTTGGAATGTTAGTAAGTACATTTACTCAAATACAACATTGAGGTACTTGTGCTTTACTTGAGTATTTCCATTTTATGCTGCTTTCTGCTCCACTACGTTGATTTAATAGCTTCAGTTACAAGTTACTTTGATCATTAATGTAAAATATAAATCAAGTCATACATTATGATATATTATGATAGGTTAAGCTACCCAGCAGTGTATAAAGTAATTAACATGAGGCCCACCTTAACCAGCTGCAAGATTAAAGTGACGTAGACGTTAATGACACACTAATTATAATCCAGCAATATACATACATTATTCTGCATAATGAGTACTTTTACTTTTGGTACTTCATATATTTTGATGCTAGGACACTTTTACTTAAATAAGAGTTTGAATGCAGAACTTTATTTCTTTTTTTTTTACAGTTACAAGTAAAAGATCTGAATACTACCATATACGACCACTGTCCCTATCTCAGACTGTTCAGTCTCACACTGTCCGGCTTTACAGGCCTCTTTAAGGGAGGAATTCATCCTGAATTACTCCAAAAACTCACGCAAACTCTTGTTTAATAGACAGTTTTGGTAAAGTAACACTTCCCCATGTTAAAGATTTCGGTGGAATTCAAATTGCTTTCTTGATATATTGGATAAGCATGGTGCAAAGACACAGTATGAGCGTCATTCAAGACTGCAATTAAAAAAGTATTCCAACAATTCCATAAAGTTGGGAGACTCACCAGAGACTGATTAAAAAAACAGAAAGGTCAAGGCAGCAGAGTTCTCCTGACTTTTAGTCCCTGTCTTATATTGCCCATAATGCAATTAGATACTGTCTTTTCTCAGACTTGACAAAGGTCCTCCAGAGCCACAGAAGACATTATTTGTCTGTTTACACAGGCCCTAGGACTCCCCTTGACACCCTTTAGCTGATTTGGATTATGTTGTTTCAAGCCAGATGCAATGAAGTTGTCTTAAAAGGTGACAAAAGTCTTGTTCAGATGTCTTGGTGCGGATACATAGCTCCATCAGAGTCTGAATATTGGAATATGATAGAATGAATTTCATTTTCACCTGACCTTTTTGCAGTTTTCCCATCATTTCTATCAGTCATGGCCACATTGCACAAAGAAATGACTGGGGAAGGATGTAGGCCCATGACATTGCTACAAAGTCAAACGGGGCACGAAACACGAGGAGTCAGACGATCAGACAGGTTGGAAACAAACCAAACAGTTCATCCAGATTATATTGGAGGTAAAACTGAGAGTGAGCTCACCAGAAATGCCTGTAAATATTCCTTCATTGCACAGGAAAACTGTCTGCATGCACAGCTATGGTAAGCACCTGAGGCCAAAGTTTAACCAGGAAGTCAGCCTGTAAACAGTTCGTGTATAATTGTCTTTGTTGTCTCTTAATAATAATTTTCACCAATCCAGTTTTTTTTCTAAGACCTGCTCCTGTTTCTTGCCCTTTCAGACCCAGATCTCAGCAATTAATGTGGTGAGTACAACGATACTATACGATACCTACTTCAAACCCAAATCAAATCAGTGTACGAGTAATACTCCCAACATCATTTCTTTCAGCAAATAATATACTGATTTGTCAAGCTTTGTCCTACAAAGGTTTGGCCGTCAGAGGGCTGAAGACTACAAGGCTTAACTTGTTCCATTCCAAATGAGTCAATACTCAGACCAACAATAGCCCTACGTGAAAAAAGACAGCCCCTTCATTCTTTTGAATGAGGCCACAATGATGACATAGCCTGGGTTCCATCGCAATGCTTCGGCAAAAAAAAAAATCTCAGTGCTGGCTGGCCAAAAAGTTTAACCTGGCTCTACTTTAAAGGCATTGCAAATGCCATCTGGCAAGACACTGTATGAAATGAAATACGTGCAAGCGACATTTCTCATAGATAACTTTGTAAAATCAGCCATGCATCTCTACCATTTGTCTGGCAGTCGTTGCGAAAAGATAAACTTATGGACATCATGATAATTTGCTAGAGTTGTCAAATCCTGATTCATAATATTATAAACCACTATGCCGTGTTTTGGCGTCTGATAAGCCTTTAAACCTATGGATCTGTTACTCAAACCGGACCTCTTGGATTGTATTTTAGTGTCTCACCGGTACCTGAAACATGGCCCCACCGACACAGCCACTTTTTTTATTTTTTAACCTAGGCTTGCTCACTTATAGGAGGCCCCTCACCTACAGAGTTGTATCTTCTAGATTCAGGCACAGGAAGATTTAATATAATAGAGGCATTTGGTGGACCCTTTGGAAAGGATCACCAACGATGAAATGATGACTTTGGGACTCAGCATATACAAAAAGTGATCTTACCTGGGCAAAACAGAAGGACTTGCACCTCTTTGACCACTGGGTGGCTGCTTAGGTGGTCAAGGTTCCAACTGAAAATTACTTCCTGGGTCATGGGTGAGCATGCGTTGAGGGCAAGGACATGCCTTGTTTCCAGAGACATATTCCAAACATTTAGGTCAGTGATATTTCCAAAAAAAGGCTCTGTGAAATTCCCTCCAAATGAATCCTGGTCCTGACCCAGAATGAGTATCCCATCCCCGTAGATATCCCTGGAAATGTCTGTGCCTGAGCCCATGTCCTTCCTGTCCCCATCCACATAGATTGCCCAGTGGTTGCTGCTCTGGCACCACGTGACACAGATGTGATGCCAAGCTCTGTCGTTGGGGAATGATGCCTTGTATGGAAGGTGCTTCCCATGGATGATGAGCGCCAGGAGGATGCGTCCCTGCATGTCCACTTGGCCTCTTAGCTGGAACTCATTGGTAAAGACAGGTGCAGCGTAGGAGAAGATGGTGGACACTTCATTCCACTCTGGGTTCCACTGAACACGAACACACACACTGACGGATGACAGGGCCGGAAAGGACACGTTGACACGAGCAAAGCCCTCGCGGGATTCCTTTGGGAAGTTTAGAGCTGAGAAGGGTAAATCTAAACAAGAGCAGAAGAAGAAGTAATTGATCAAATTGTACGTATTGATTTCTTTACTTACTGATTGTAGGTTTGCTGATTTCACTCACATTGTTTGGAGAGGGCCACAGGCTGGGAAGCTGTTTTGCTGGGATCCCTGACCCAGATAGGTGAGCGAAGTCCAGTCTGCTGAAGCAGCTCCAAGGCTCCTTCCCGGTCCTCTGACTCATCCAGGGTGGCAAGTGAGCTGAACTGGCCTCTGCAGAAGCTGTCGGCCCTGGAGAAGGCCAGCGAGTCATTGACTAGCTGGAAGGCCCAGTGAGAAGTTAGATGGACCAGCCTGGATTGTCCTGGGGAGGCAGACACAGAAAACAACCACGACAAAAGCATAAATGAAAACTAGTGAGGCATCAATCAAATACATATTTAATGTTTTTTTGATTGATCGAGTGGACATATAATAGAAGTCAGTGCCACGAATTTAAACTGCTGGCCACTAAAAGTGATTAATAGTCTCACCATGTGAGTCCCCCACTCTGTCTGGCCCAGCGTGAGTCGGCTCACACTCACATACCACCTACAGGAGAAAAAGTCAAGTTTATGCTATTATTTAAACAGTTGCTGGGCAGCATTTGCCTGCACATTTCATATTAAGCAGCATCCAAAAGCTGCAGTTTATCTGCCATTTGACAATAAATGGGTAATGTGTTTTTGAGAACACTTATCAGTGTTGAGGAATTCCAGGTATCAAAATATTCCAAAGTTGATGCACTGAGTAGCATTTAAAAAAAAAAAAAAAATCTTAATACAAGTTAAAATGAAACACAGAAAAAGGGTTTGCATGGCTCTTGTTATATTATGTAGTGTAGAATTGAGAAGGTTATTACCACAAACGAGAAGAGTATGAGTCCAGTATGCAGGGCACCAGTCATCTCTAAGGCAGTGTAGTCTCCAAGTGAAATAAACCAGCTTACCTAGAAAATAATATTACCGCTGGATCCAGATGTACTTTGGAAAAAATGTCTGTATCTCTTTCAAGTCCCAGAGTAAATACAAAACCTTATTGATTATGGGTATTTAAGCCAATAATATCTCAAATGTAGCTTTGAGTATTGCATGACAAGCCAAGCCACAAACATTTTAGTGCATCTCTTTTCAACAGGTAGTTTTCACAAATTATGGAGTGTATGTCCTAGTTCATTGTTGCACTCTCAGCTGTAGAATCTCCATTTTCCTCCAAAGCAGCAGAAAGTCTGTGAACAAACTCCATGTGTGGTTTTTTAAAACCCAAATCTGGTCCAGACTCCTCATCCAGTGCCTCGGCTTCAATATCCAGCATATCCAGCAGAGTTTCTGGTCTCCTGACTGGGAGAGAGCCAGCAATCCCAGTGTGTCTGTCCAAGAGTCCCAGTCTGTCTCCTGCCTCCTGCCTCCCTTCAGACCCCCCACTCCTCCCTCCCTCCCGCCTTAGTGCCATCTGCCTTTGTCATGCAAATGCAGTCATTTTTTTAAAAGAACCCTACTTACGCAAGCAGTGTCAGGCATTTGGCACAGGGAGTTCATCAAGAGCAGCAGGGTGGCAGACATTTTTACCACATAGCCCTTCTTTATGCCTTCTGGACTCTCTAAAGTTAACTGGAACATCTGTTTTATTACTGTTCTTCATAGTCAATAAAAGATTAGTACTACTCATGTAATCAGTGTACAGTAAACCGTAAAGTTTGGTCTGTTTGGATGGCTTTCATTTGGTGGTTTTGTGCAACATGCTTGAAAAGCTTTTGTATGCCCATTGACATCAAATGCATCTGTATTTACAATACATATTCCAAATGCTTTCCACAGGCATTTGCAGATTAACAGATTGATGACTGAGTAATTTTATGGGTCACAGATTTAAACATTGGATCCCAAAACCTAGACTTGGGCAAAAGAGGAAGAAGCTAAGGTGGGACAAGCAAGTAGCAAACACCATGGCTGACTGAAATACACTGAGGACGAATCACTGAGGACGAATCACTCATTCATGACTTTCTATCCCCGGCATACATATCATTACTCTCATGAACAATATGACTTGTTTGGTAGATTTGTCATAATGAGATGGTTTGATTTGTTAAAGTAAAACTTCAGTGTATTTGTACTTGGGTCTTATTTTTGTGTGTGTGTGTGTGTGTGTGTGTGTGGGGGGGGGGGGGGGGGTTAGGGTTAGGGGTTCGTGGCATTAACCTTCCCAGACCTTCCCAGAGTGTCATTTTTTCTTTTTTACAATTCAATTTTACCCTTCACCTTCATTTACTCATCAATATAAGACCGTTAGCTTGTTCACAACCTCTCTGATGGTCCTTCTGACCTCTTGTTGATGTCGCCGTGTAGAACTCAGAAGAACGCAGTTAATTTGGTGAGTACGTTATCACAACCGGAATAATTCTTTAACACGAACAGCTTGCCTAGTGTGGCTGTACACACACCTGTCTAGACAGACTCACACACAGACACCGATGTACTTGAGAGTAAGAGTAAAACCTTAACATCCCTAATGTCCAAAATCCTGTCAGACAAAGCCAGCCATTAGTATTCCACCTAGGTATCCACTCTCAGTGTGAAAAACTGGACAAGAGCCCACAGGAACAAAGGCTCCTCCAGACTGAGACTCCTGGACGTCGCTCTCCCCCGTGCCCTCCTCTCTTGTCGGCTATTCATCTAACTGAACAACAACTTTCTCCTTCAATCACGCTGGGGCTTAGACGTTGCTGTGAAAACCCAAGCATTCACTTGTCAGTGTTTGCACTGAGGAGAAATGGGTAGGGAACAACAGATCCGGAAAGGTTTCTAGAAGGTACAATCAGGGATTTATGTTTTTTTGTGTCAGCTATGGATGAAGAATAAATATTTCAAGTTACGATTTCTTAGCTCAGTGTAACTCAAATAAAATGTCTTTGCCTTCCTGTGTTGCCTATGACTTAAAGGGTCAAATCACCCAAGCTACAAGAAACATATTTTCTCACCTCTCATATAGTTTGTTTATAGATTTTATTTTTCAAGGTTTTGAGATATTTGTCCAAGAATGTCCAGTAGATTGGTGATTGTGTAAACATAATCACCAACAGTGATGGGATTTGTTATACTTGGAGTAACAATTCTCAATTATAAATTCAGCCTTTAAATTAGGCTTCTGCAACTGATACAGGTTCTTAATAGCTAATACATATAGGCTACTGAGACTTTTTTTGAATGAAACCGCCAAAAGCTTCCGCATTAGATCGGCATATGAGGGTTTTTATGCTCTGTCACCTCTATTGTTAAGGTTAAAACTACTTAAGGTTTTAGAGAATTTGCAGTCATGGTTAAAAGCAATCAACCTCGACTGTTGGTAGAAGACGTGATGCGAGCAGCACGCCCTAAAAGCCACCATGGCCCACTCAGAGGTTTTGTGGCCCTATGAGAACATGATGCTACTCGCCCCTTTGCTTCTGAGAGATTATTCACAGGGCCACAAGAGGTCGCTTGTCAGGCAAACGTTATAGACCTTTTTGTTAAAGAGTAAAATGATGCACATTTCCACCATTGTCTTCCTGCAACAACTCACCTCTCGCGAGATTTCAGAGCAAGAGTTTTCCTCCAGTGAGTCTTCTGTCTCTGGTTAAACGAAAAGGATCTTACTCTTACTTAAAGGTATCTATCTCTGTAGGGATCCGTTCCATAATGTTGTCAGACACTTCTGAGCCTGTCACTGGCGAAAACAAGCATTTTAGGTGGACGTACTTATCACGGGTGCAGTTGCCACCTATGTATGGTTTTTGCAACATTGCAGCCCGTTCGCAGGTACTGGCTGAGGCAATCTACTGGATCAATTCCAAACTTTTGGTAACCATTAGTCATTTACACCCCAAACTAAAAATACCATAATTACCTTTTAAAATGAGTTCCTTGTCAGTAAATTGATACATTAGTCTGACCCTGTTATACATTTGTGTCCACTGTAAGAGAATGTTATTTGTCTGTACGGTATAATCATCCAACTCAGCTTGACTGCAAACAATAGAGCGTGAAAGCAGATGCCACTCTGCTGTGTCACTGCTGTAAAACCCATTCAAGGTTGATATATAATAACGTAACTGCCATATGGTCCATGGGTTGGATGACAGTATACACAGGAGGCCTTTACATCTTTGCAGTATGACTTCATATTGTAGCCTACTGTTGAGTGACTCTCTGCTCCAAAGAAACTTCTGCACACAAATTCCTTGTGCCATGATTTGACAAATAAAGTTTTATTTCCCCCACAGTGTGAGGCAAACTGCAGCGACAGTAAGTCTTTATTTAGTTAAAAAAACAGTCACAGTTTGAATCAGGTTCACACAAGGATTATTTGAAGGCTCTTTCAACAGAGATAGCGATGTCAAAAGCCAATGTCAAATACAAATGTAAACCTTTCTCTGATAGCCTCAAACCCTCTTCATTTGTTGAGATGTTCCAGCAGTTTTTATTGTGGAGGTCTGCTGTTTTGCTATGGACATCTCTGGTGCCAGGACACTCATTCTTCCATCTAGAAAAAAATGATGATTGATTGCTTGCTTGCACAATTCATCTGCTTTTTGAGTTCGTTTCTCAGTTGATAACTCCTCTACAGATTGACATTACACAGTTGTTTTGGTTTTCCGGCCAACAACTTAGCTGTTTTAGTTCTGTTCTCATCAGTGTTTCCTACAACAGGAGGCAGCTGTTTTCACTGAAAAAGCTCTGATAAAACCTACCATAAAACCCATTGTAAACTACCTGCACAACACCAAATGACTGAAAGAAGTTAGCAACCTGCTGGGGAACTAGTGGAACATTTAGCAGCTATAGAGCTCTAGGGTCATCTGTAAAGGCGTCACTCAGAATAAGAGGACGCTCCCTCTTGAGGTGGCTGTCATGATAAAGATTGCCAGTGGAGCAGCAATGGGTTAGGGAAACCTGCAGCCATTTCCCTACTGGATTATTATGATCTGGACCAGGAGCTCATCCTGGTCCTGGAGTCTCCAGTCCTCTCCGGTGGCTTCCTTAAATACATTGAGGTCAAAGGAGGGTCCCTGCCGGAGGAGGGGGCCAGACTCATTTTGCCAGGTGACTGGCGACTGTGACAACTCCAAATGAATGCTGATGTTGCTCCATAACTGTTATCAACCTGAACGGTGATGATATGTTCAATCAGCTATTGCAGGTTTAAGTAAAGGATGCCTCGAGTCTAAGTAAAGCCATAATCAACATTTATGTAATATCCACCTGTGTCTGAATGACAAAAAGCCATCACTTTAACAGATAGATTTAGATTTCTGAAACAGGCTTAAGAAAACACGACGGCAGTTGTGGTGAAGCAAACTCCCTTTAAACCTGACAGCTGGTGAAAACAGTGAAGTGCTGGAGTGGGTCAACTACAATCCAGTGAACTGGGTCATAACAACAGTGGCAGTCAACAGAAATGCAGAGCAAGAGATGCTAAGGCATTTCCCTTTGCATCCCAGAGCAACATGTTCACACAACATGGTGAAACCACCCTGGCCTACTTAACTACATTCAACATTTGGAGGATTTCTGTTGTGAAAATATAGAAGGCAATAGTCTAAATTTATCCAGTGTGTCCCAGGTCTGATTACACACATGTGGTTAGATGCATTAATGTCGACTCTTTTATCAGATGTGCAGACATAACTGTAGCTCTCTGTGTGTGTGTTTATACATACAGAGTGTTTCTTTAGACTATCAGCCCGGAGCTCAGTATGCAAACAGAGTTCGGAGCTCTTTTACTGGCTCCAGGTCAACACTGCACTCTGCACACTTCAGTTCAGTGGATGGGGCGGCTGACTGAGCATTCAGCAGAGGACCATTCAGGTTTTTTGAGGACGGTTCGACACAGTCAGTAAAGCCACACAAACCGAACATCTTTAACCTGCGTGTTTGGACCACATTGAAGAGTTGCAGTCCTTAACGAGGCTCCCGTGTGATAAATAGTGCTCTGGTTCTTCCCAGCTACTTGAGTGATCTGTCCTGCTTTTTTTTTGCCTGAAGTCAAGAAATTCGTTTGGCCAGAGCCCTCTTAATCAACAGACTTGGCCACAGTGAGCAGAAGCTCACAAAGGAGGCCGCGCTAATTGACCTCCTCCTTTCGCTCACTCTTCCCTCCACTGTAACTTTGCTGCCGCTGCCACCCAGTGTATTTCCATGACAACCTGGGGATTGTAAGAGCGGTATGGAAACGTCAAACACTCGGTGGGCTCGCATCGTCGCACACAAAAGGCCAGTGACCTACATGTGGAGCGAGGATGAAGGCTTTTCCCAGAAGAACAGACCCAGCGGAGCATTAGAGGACGGGACAGGAACACAGTGACAATCCCCCCCCCTTTTTTTTGTCTCACCCAGCTGCTCAGTTGCACAGACCTGAAATGAAGTTGACTCCTCTAGCATGTAAACCTGTTTCATGGGAAACATACTGCACCTTGGAGTGAGCTCTGCACATGCTTCATGAAATAGGAATGATTTAAACATAGTAGGTAAATTCTCAACAAGCTTGAATCCCAATTTACATTATCATGCACAGTAAATAGACACAATTCTCTAATCTAACAGCACAAACCCTACAGTACGACTCCAGATATGTGACTTATTAAAGGCTCAGAGGATACACGTATGTAAATCTGAGGGCAGAAAATGGCGGAATGCTCCCTTGTAAACAAACATTCCTGGCTGGTCAGCAATCAGGGGCCATGTTTGTCTGGCCTAATCTGGCAACAGCAGATAGTCTTTATGGCCGCCCCTCGGCCATCAATCAGGCCTGCTACTGAGGACCTGGTCGACAGCAGCAGGGGTCACACCGTCACCACGGAGACCGCCTTTGAAAGCAGCCATATAAACGATATAGGGTTTTGGCATGAAACAAAGAGAAAGTCAGGGGGAGAGAGGGAAGGGCCGGTCCAGTGTTAGTTGTGTCCTCTTTGGACATAATTGGGCTCCAGCTGGAGTGGGACAATACTGAGCTGAGTCAACCCCTCTCTCTCTCTGCAGAAAGAGTTCATCCAGTACAACACAACAAGGTTCACAGACGTTGTGGCTAATATCGGGGGAAATGCTTTTGTTGTGAGCTGGCAAGTTAATGTTTTCTTTGCCTTTTCGCTTGCGCATGCATCAAGTACGTCTGTAATAGGGCTGGTTGTTGTTCCTCACTTCAACACGGGACAGTTTACCTCAGAATCAGTGCAGCGATTAGCAAGTTGGTTAGCTAACAATATCACTAATCAGGGTCGTGTCTAGGTAACCCAAGTCAATGTTGACTTATTGTTTTATACCAAACCATGATCTTTTCCTAAACCTAACCAAGTAGTTTTGGTGCCTGAAACTAACCAAGGAGAGTTTCACAAATCTGGGGTTACCATCTAGACACAACCACTAATCAGAGGCAGATCATCATAATCACGCAACTATATATATATATATATATATATATATATATATAGAACTATGATGCAATTGGCTATCTGGAAGTTGGGGCGTGGTTATGGCAGAGGTGTGCGTCATGGCACGCTTGGATGCACACAGGTTGATCAAGGTTGCTCATTTTCATCACAGTTCTGTTGACAGGTATGAATTCATGAGATCAAAGCTAACATTTGATGCAACATCAGTTCACAAGAACACTCTTTTACAACAATATTCTCAGCAAAATGTATGGAAATCTGGCCACCTTGAGGACACCTTTTCATGGATCAAAGTGTTGGACAGACTAATATTGTCTTTCTTAGCCAGGGAAAAGGATCCTGAACCTGAATGCTCAGCTTATCTATACAGATATCTAAGGTCTACTGAGTACACTGAGGCTCTAAGAGAACTATTTGTCATACACTGTATAAATGGAAATCCCTCCACTTCTTCTTCATTAACACAGGGTAAAAAAAATATCACATCGCTTTTAGTGTTCATGGAACGAGAGAAGCTTGCAGACACCTCAAACTCGTGAGAGAAATGACTGCGATTCCCTCATCTGCCTCTGTGTTTCCGACCTTTCTGTTTATAGGGGATGAGCTTTATCTGTCTGTGTATATTATATGAGCAAGTGTAAGTCTCTTTTATGGTGAATCCTCAAAGGAAATGGCTGGAAATAGGAAATCCCATGAAGAGAGAAACCTTGAAATGAAAAAAAGCAGCTGTAAAGGGATGGTGGGAGAATGTAAACCATGAACCTATTGGCCCTATGAGACTACAGTGAATTAATGTGATGGGGATTTTGCAATCACATATATGACGGCAGGTATGTTTCCTTAATATTTCCTCATCTACATTAATGACGATTTTTCCTTTTTTGTGGATTGATGTTTTGCTATTTTCCAAGGAGAACATTTTACTTACCCTGTATTACATAGTCTTCTGTGTTTTCAGCAAAAAAAACAGCAGAATGAGCTCATGCTGTAGTAACTGTACTGTACTTTACTGCAATTTGAGGTACTTGTTGAATGGACTTGAATATAAACTAATAAAAAAGTTACTTTGCAGATTTAGAGGTAAAACAATAAAAAAATAAAGATCATATAAAGGGGCTATATGCCAACTAGAAAATGTACAGTATGAGAATGGTGCTTACTAAGTACTTCATCACTAATAATCATCCCATTATGTACTATATACTACAATATAAAGGTGCCTCACCTGAATGACTACTGCTTGGTACTTGAATACCTTTTGTTGTTACTACTTCTGTAAAGTAGTAACATCAACTACTTCTTAAACAAAATTGGAATGCGAGACTTTTACTTGTAAGGGAGTATTTTTACATTGTGATATTCCTTTTTTTTATAGGTTTGTTTAGGTCTTAATACTTCTTTCACCACTGAATTTATGTTCTTGTAATTTTCTCGAAACACCTCAAACTGCTACTTATTCTGATGCATTTAATGGACGTTTATAATAATAATAAAAAAAAACATTACAAAACTGAGCTCATTTACTGATAGTTGCAGATGCACTTTTTGCCTCCTTTTTGAATGTGGTCTAGTATAGAGAAGACACACGGGCTCCGGCCTCATTTGATCATTTTGGCATACTGACACCATGTGGCAAAATGCTGCACAGCTTCGCCATATGTCTTGTAGAACACATAACACCGCGATTGTGCTTCATTTCACTCGTTCTTCTCTTTGCGGTCAGTATAGGAACACCTCACATTTCCAGACCCCTACACTAATAATACCTATATGTTCCTCACTATTTCTAAATCCTGTTTCTTTTTTATTTCTTTATTATCATCAATTTACTTCATTAATAATGCCATTACTTAGTTCTTAGCCCCCAATTCATCATGTTCTAACTCTTGTAAGTAACATGTTGTGAATTCTAATTATAGAGTTTGCTCCATTATACCTAAAACTGTTGAACTGAGGAGAAGGTAAAACAATAAAGTAAAAAGGAGAGAAAAGGTGCATCCTTGATGTATGTGTACTTATATATATTATACACTCATACAAATCTGCATGAAAATGCATATACAAACATATATATACACTAATACACGTCCAATAAACTACATGCACATGTACACATTCATTTCATCCATTGGCTCCATTATTTTACTTTACGTAGAACAGCCATTTAACCCATCTCAGTATTGCCTTGGATTTAATATTTTATATTATCTAATAAGCATTCTTTTATGAATTATTTCAGGAGGTATTACATGATCAATAACATCAATAAAATCAAATCTGGGCCCATAGAAATCTTGGTTGTATTTAGTTCCTGTCTTTGTTTTCAGTGTTTATACAAATCATTACATACAGCAAATGTCTGTTCAACAGTCAGCAAGTGATGCCAAGTAGCCTTCAGGTCTCCATCAATTTCATGCACGTATTGTTTGTCATTTCATTCCTAGCTTTTATTTGTCAGTCATATTTGTTCTTAACCTCCTAAGACCCAAGCTTTATCTTAATTTCTCTTTGCTATTTGGGCTTATTGGGACCTGATAAGTAGAAAAACTAAGCATCATCTGTTGACATGATGTGGTTCCGTATATGGGGACAATTTTGAATTTCCATATAAGCAGAATTAAGTATTATGGTATAACCCAAAATGTGATGTCCACGCATGTGGATGCCAGGTCTTAGGAGGTTAAAGATCACCTCCAAACCTGTTTTAATGCTGGTCACGGGATATCTCCTGTTTCACGGAAAGGTCCCTTCTGAGTGCATGCGCACTGAAGACACCATGAACCACGGACGTCGCAAAGTCCTGCTCATGCGTCCACGTGTTCAACTGAGATTTCAGGTGAGCGCGGCAGATGAATGTGAGGACAGCCTCCTAGTGTCAAACTTTGCAGAGTAAAAGGCCAATGACCAAAAGAGATTTTTGAGTGAAAGGGGGGCTTAAGAGTCAAATTCTAAACTGAGTGTATTTTCTTTATGTCTCCTTATGACCGGTTCTGCCATAACTTTTGATCTGAAAAAGATCTGCTCATGGGGAGCACTGGACGGCAGAACTAGATATCAAACACTGAGGAATCACTTGTGTTATTTAGTAATTTATCAAGGCACCTGAGCAAAGCAACATCTTGAGTACACACACACACACACAAACACCTGACTACAACATCTGTAAATTCAAAATGTCAGCGAGTATGCGAGTGTGTTTGAGAAAAGTAGGCAGAGGAGCAAGAGACCAGAAGAACAGGTGGGGTTCAAAACATGTGAAAAAGTGTGTGTGTGTGTGTGTGTGTCTGCATATGTCATAGAGAGATCACACCGTTACACAATATCTTAATTCTGTTTAATCTGTACAACTTTCACTTGCCGGTCTCATCTCAACCACTAGGTGGTGCTCTGGTGTAAGACTTGACAATGTGCGCCATATGCATACATACTGTGTGTGTGTGTATGTGCGCCCAGGAGAAGCTGTCAAAACATCCGTCCCAGTTGTCCCCGCATATCTCTGCTGATCAGAGAGCAGACAGGTCTCCTGGTCCCGTTTTACCTGCAGTCACCTGCAGCCGGCCTCCGTAGAGATGATGACTGAGGAGGAGGCAATCACAGGAGCAAGCAACGGGGAAACAGATGTGCAATTATGAGAACAGAGGTTTGCACTTACCCCCGTTCATTGCCCCAGCGTTGCTGCTGCAATCCACAATGAGATCCGCAGCAGCCAAATCCACAAACAGCTAATTAAGTCCTCATCACACCCAGAGAGCTACAAGCACTGATCATCACAAAACACAAGTCAGAGTCGAATCCTCCGCTCGTCAGGACGTGTTTTAGCAGCACAAACATCACCTTTCAGTACACTGATGAATTTTCAGGGACCCATAAACTGAATCCAAAATATGCTTTTACCAGGCTGCCATGGTACAGATCCAAGGCTGTGGACTGAAGGCCTGTAATGAGTTTGTACCCTTAGGCTGAGGCTGCCAACAACTAATATTTCTACTGATATCAGTGTCTTTAAATTTCACCATTTCATGCCAAAAGTTGTAACAATTTAGTCATTTAAAAAAAGGGAGGGAAAAAACCCTCTTAAGTATTAGTTACCCCATCATGGCACTTTAATATTCTCTACTGAAATGTATCCATCCACCCATCCTTCTTTTCTGACTTACAGTGTGAAAAGTCACAGGGGGCCAAGGGCCTACAGAAGGCAGACCCTGGAGTAACCCTATTGACAAACAGAGCATTCATTTAGGACAATTCTAAAAAGGTACCCCAATCACATTACTTGCAGGTTTTAAAGGTTCAGTATCAATTAAATAGAAATATACATTTTGAACAATATATATAAAACAACGTTGATTGTTGGTCTGTGACTGGACATTATGTCTGGCTTCTGGCATGAACGCTGGATGCGCTCGATGCTCAGTCCTAACACCCTTCTTAACTTTCCATCTTGCTACAGTGCTAACCACTGCTCCGCTGTGCAGTGCTCTCCATTGAATGCAGTGAACCGTCATGACATTGTTTAAGGTGCTTGAGCAGTTTCTTAAGAGGGGGTGAGGTCGGGTTTTTCGCTGCAGGTTTAACAAACTGACACTGACTGGACAGTGGCTAGCTGTGTCCGATTTCAAGACCGAATGCTTCTTAGAAGAACAATTGTCTGGAACTGAAGAACACAACCGGTGTATCGTTTACAGTCTGCAGGTTCGGCCCTCAGTCCTCCCAAGGCCACATGCTTCGTAGAGTAGACAGCAGCTTAGTTAATTTGTCAGTCACTGACTGATTCTATGAAACTGATGTCAGAGATGGATTGACTACAATAAGACAACCGCTGTGTGTAACAAACCTACAGCAAAAGTGGGCTTTTCTGTAAGGTACCTCGCTACATCTCCTCATTTGGACAGGAGACTGAAGACACGTTTGAAGTGCCACTGCCAAGCTATGGAATGGACAGCAAAGCATACACATCTTGGCTGCATTTGGAGGAACCTTATGAATGATGCCTTATGACATATTCAGTCTTGAAATGTAGACTTTGATCGAGGCATCCCCTATAATGGGACACCTGGATTCTCTGATGGTATAAATAGCAGTGCCTTGTGCTTTGCAGTGTCTTAGATTATTATCACATACCAGGGTTCCTTAAACTCATTGCTAGCTGGGATGGACTCCATATAAAGTGGTCATGAATTTGGAATCGAATCAAAAATGAACCACGGAATGACCTAGGTTTATGACGTGTCGTATCCGACCACATCTAAAGACAAAAATGTTTGCACCTGTTCTAAAGCCGCTGTCTCCTCTTGGCTTCATCCCACTGCCTAATGATCTCTCTCCAAGAGCTTATTTTCAGCCACAATCCCACACATGGAGATAATGGTGCACACTTTCATACAGTCACTCCTCAAAGGCATGGTGTTTCACTGGCATGAACGAAGTAATTCAGAAGTTCAAATTCTGCCTACTTTCACACCTTTGCACACCTGGCCAATTACTAGTGTGCGGAATTGTAGTGTTGTCTTTTTTTTTTTTGGAAAGTTACAAAATTTGGCGGACACAAACCCCATTGATTACTGTGACTCGACAAGCATGTTTTTTTTGTGTGCATTGCCGCATGTGAGCAGACCGGGTCCTTCAGTGTTTCAGGGTCTGTTGCCAGGGCTCGAACCTGTGCTGTTTCAGTTACAGCTCTGACTGGTTGTTCACCTTCTACGTTTTAGCATCTGATGTCAATAAAAGGTAATCCTCCAACTCACTCTACATTAAAATTGACACCTGTTTTGAGCTCTAACCACAATGTAAATGCCATGTCGAGCTCATGTTTGTGACCGTGTTTCAGACTGTAATAAAACATCTGGTAAACTCTTCCGCATAAGGCAGCACTTTAAGACTACACAACTACGGCGTGACCGCCGGTCGTGTCGGCTATTTATACGCTGACACACCTGCACTTTCCCCTCTCCTTTTGACTTATGCATGCCCCCGCTGACTGATAAAAACATGGAGGCCATGCGGAATGAGGTGAGCCTTTGCTGATGAGGGAGAGACTGAAGGACCCACATGCGTTTCCTGTGTCTCTCCGGGCTTCTGAGGAGATCTGCTGCTTACTCAGGAGTGAAAGCCTCAAATTAAAGTGTTTGTGCTGACAAAGGACAAATGGGATTTTTCCTTCGCGCAAACGGTGCAGGATTGTGTTGGCTTGCTCAAAGTGTCAGTGGAAAAAAATGTCTCCTGGTCGACACCTCTAATGAAACATGCGCATGAAATTAAGGCCTGCGTATTGCTGCCGATGCTCAGGTTGCACATGTATAAAAAGGTAGGCAGAGGAAGAGGAGAAGGGAAAAGAAAGGGATATGGCAAGATACAAGAAGAGAGGGAGAGATGCCGCTCCTCTCTCCTGTGTATAGATATGTCTTTTGTACCCTTGAAGTAGGAGTAAATTGAATATTCATGAGTGAGCGTGAATAAGTGCTCTGTCAGCCAGCAGTGTCACTGATAGATGAGGGGTGGACCTGCATGGAGCTCCAATGGCCAGCCACGGTCCTCCATAGAGAGCCATTCAGGCGAGGGGGGGGGGATCAGGTACAGAGAAGGCTTACCCTGGAAAGAGACAGGATAGAGGGGTTAATTTCAATCCACGCATATATTGAACTCCTCCTTTGGTAGGCCGCACCACAGGAAGGTTGGGCCGATGTTGAACTGACAGTTTCAAGGTTTTACTGACTGGGCAGCTGGACCGGAGATCACTGGAGCTGAGGGGGGAAAAAAGAGCCAAAAAGAGCTGATGGAGGAGACAGATTCTTTTCCTGTTACACACGGCTGGACTGAAGTCTGGGGGTCTCTCCTCTGATTCCTGTTTTCCAGCCAGTGAGTCCATGGTCCAGACACCCCCTCTAATTTCCTCTGACAAGTTCTCACAGTTGCTTCTCAATCCCCAGTGTCTACCTCCTCCTCCTCCCCCTCCTCCGCCTCCTCCTCTTCCTCCCCCCTCCGCAAGGAAACGGATAATTTCGCCGCTGATATTTTGATATGATAATTTTATTCATGATGCCACTCCTCGGCCGCTGCGCCGCTCGTCTGTACAAGTGTAAATGAGGAGTGTTCCAAATGTAAAATGTTCTGCTGAGGGGGATCAACGAGGCTCTGTGGCCAAAACAAGGCAATATACAAAGTGAGTTGTGTTCCAGTACGCAGACTGGCCTGGCCCGCACCGACTCCAGTCAGCATGCCTGGCTCCAACAACATACACCAGATGGCCTCATCCTCAGGCAGAGAGAGAGAGAGGAAGAGAGAGAAACACAAAGAGTGGATGAGAGAGAGAGAGAGAGAGAGAGAGAGAGAGAGAGAGAAAGCACTGGTGCTTGACGTGTGTCCCAGAGGTGCCGGGCTCAGTCAAAGTTATATCTAACACTGGGCTTGGGTGCTACTGGAGCTCAACTAATGTAAAGACTAACTAACTGGAAAAGCCTAAATCCCACAAAACTGACATAGCAGGCGACCTTATTTCATTTCCCCACCCCTCTTCCTTCCATCTCATTACATATGAGGACTTCCTGAAATCAACCAAATAAAACTAACCCTTAAAATGACTTCAAGCCTTAAATTTCACCACAGAGATTTACTGGCAGAATACTCCGTCCTTATACAGTATGCTTGTGAGGAAAAAGTTAGATTCAGCATTTTAAAGGGGCACTCCAAGGATTTAATATTGGACTTCCATACTGTCTGGACTTGTGAGAGACAGATTAAAAAAAAAAAAAAAATGGATATCCTGACTATGATTACCTAAAACACTGGATCCTACATTTCCCATAATACAGCTCGACAGCATCTTTCATTAGGCCCTCCCTGTCTGGTAAACGCCCGCTCCCCCCCCCATTTTTTTAACGCAGGCTTTATGTCAAAAAATGTTATTCTCCAAGCCCAAGATGAAATAACCTTGATGACATCATCAAGGGTTATTATATCAGACTTCAGAAAGCCCCTTTCAGAACCACAGAAGTCATTATACAACTGTTGGCTCATTGACTTTGTGGTGCTCTCCATGACAAGTAAATTGACTTTGACATTTCTTAAATTGGTGGAGCGCCCCTTTAACATCAATAAATAACACAGGGACTTTAAAACATTTGTATAATTACCATGAAAATACAAAAATAGAATGCAGACCGGCAGCCTCTGAAGTGCATTTTACTCTTTGTGCCATCAGATTGGAGGAGTGTTAATCCACTTCAATAAGCGCAAAGACACTAGAGGAGGAGGAGAGGGGACGGGAAGTAACGGGGTTTATGAGACATGAGACACGAGCACCAGCAATACCACTAGAGGCCTCCAGTAATCTCATTGGTTAAGGGTGACTGTAACACAGTATCCCAGTGCGCTTTAAGACAGTATACTTATGTTAAATACGTTTTGTGTAAAACCACAGCAGGTCAAGTTGAGCACACATTTGTTTGATTCCAAAAATGTGATCTCAGTGTGGATCACAAAGGTAAACCACACATGAAACAGAACTCGCACCTCTTGCCTCGACTTCACCATGGCTGTAATTGCTTTGCCACATCAAGGTGCCGCTATTAATCCAGCCGCAGCATGGAGTCTCGTACGTTGAGCGCGTTGAAGAAATCGACACTTGCAGATATTCTCTAAAGTGTGCATAAAGCGCCACAAGAACACCAGAGTACTCGCAGTGTCATTTTCCATCTCCGAATGGCCGTCCAAAGCCATAATACGGATGGCCCAGAGGCCCCTCCTTGCCTCCCACTGCTCTGTTTTCATTCCTCTCTTTTGGTGATAATGTATTGTCTACAGGGTGTGTAATGATCCTTGAGAGCAGCAGTATACCACTAACAGGCACTTCTGTCAAACACATCACCATCGCCGGGCTCATTGATTTGTGTTGCCTTTAAAATGGGCTGTTTCCTCGGCGTCGGGCGCAGCCGTAATTGCATCTTGCCTAAATGATTCAAATAAGGCGGTCTGTTGATCTTACCTCCGCTTCCCCTCCCTCCACTGTCACTGTCGCCCTCACTTATTTCATTATGGATTCAGCAGACTTGATAAAACAGCGGGGGTGCCCCATTCCACAGCGCTTAGTCAGCCCGGCCGAGACAAAGAAGTGGTCAAGCGGGGCAACAAATCACACCAAATGGAGCGTTTGCTCTTTGTGCAGCCTAGTTATGGAAAACTGATAGCAGCATCCAGAATACTGAATAGGTGTAATAAATGCTGAAGAAGGGGGATTCTTCTCCTAATTGGGTGAGGGGGGGCAATGGAAGCACCGGCATTCCCCTTTTTGTATCTGAAAATGAGTTCTGTGAAATAGTCTAATAGCCTGTACACACTTAAAAGGGGCAATGCGAGCCCCCCCCCCCCCGTTCTCCTTCTCCTTCTCCTTCTCCTCAAAGCCATCCCATCCTGTCTTTGGGCTGACAGATAAACATGTTCTCCGCTGGCTAATTGCATCACCTGTTTCTACCCAGTCTCAAGTGACAGGCTAGCTGTGTCTACGCTGAAGTCTCAGATCTCCCGGACCTGGCGATGCTGGAGTAAAGCACTCAAATGCACAACAGCCAAAGTGAGGCTGAGGAACTTCTGAGGGAGAAAGTGGAGGATTATGTACCTTGAAGTGCACTGTGCAACTTTCCAAATGAGTTTGCAGCTAAAAGAGAGACAGCTGTCGGACAGGCATTGATGGATTAACCAACACGACAAGCGCGCCAGGAAATATGACAGAATCTGTCTAATGATATCAACGTCAACAAGAGGGAAAAAGCAAGACAGACAATTTAAAAGGTAACCCAAGAAATTCATATCTTAGCGCATAGCGCGTGTGCTCCTTTTCACAATGAAATAAAGATGTTCAAAATCAATATGCAACCATATACATCAATATACATGTGCTGCGGGTCCCGAATGTATTCCATGGAAGTACCTTTGTCTGAATGGACTGCAAGTGGTCATAAAAGATGCAGGCCCTCAGCTGGACACTGACTCCCTCCAGTCAGATGAATAATAGTACAAAGGGCTGCTAAATCATTGAGACAGCTGCTCTGCTCTGTCCAGACTGCGCTGGTCCAGCACAACACTGCTAACAGATCAGTGCAGAGGACATAAGAGGCATCGAGGCCCGTGATCCTCCAGACGATGGCTTGTTTTCTAAGGGAGCAGTCAGAACTCAGGAGGACTTTCAAGCCAAGCGTCGATTGGGGGGTGGGGGTGGGGGTGGTGATGATTAGTCGGACGCATCAAAACCGACCCTGCATAATAAAAGCGGAACGCTGTTCCGATAAATCTGAAACTGTGGAATTCTTAGAAGTTAAAGGCGTGGGGTCTGATGCGTCCTTTCAGACATGAGAGGGTAGACTAGTGGACGAACTGTCCTCTTTTCTCAGACCCATGATGATCATCTTGAAGGGGGAATGCGGGAGTGACCCAAATGTGGGACAAGGTCATTGCGAACCCACTTCATTTGGATGTTAGCTGAGAGAGTGGGCCGGGAGAGAGAGAGGGAGAGAAAGCATGTTGTTTAAGTAAAACCCTCAAGAACATTATGATTTATTTAAGTGAGGAGAAAATATGAATAATGTATTGGCTATACGGAGCATGAATCTCTTTTGTACTAATTGTCAGGAAGGCTTGCATCCAGTGTGTGAGGGGTGGAGGGGCTGGAGGACCCAGAGATCACAGGGGCGCTGCGGCTCAAAGCCGCCGGTCCTACAGCCACAGCCATTGACTTGCAAATGAGCTCAAGGAGGCTAATTAATGGGGGGGCTAATGAAACCAGTGGTTGGGCTCGAGTGAAGAAATAATCTGGGACCCCCATTTCACTTTCCCCCTCTTTTTTTTCCCTACTTTCTCTCTCTCTTCCATTCCCCGGCTTGATCGTCCTCCCTTCCCACAAGATGGCTCGTGCCATTGAAGTTGATTGCAGAACACATCAATATGTGAACAAAGTTGTTGGTGGTGGGGTGCAGTGATGGTGTGATGGGGGGGTGTTAGTGGAATTAGCATTCATTTGAAGCGGGCCGCCCCCCCCCCCCCCCCCCCCCCCCCCCCCTCTTTCTCTCCGGCTCTGTTATTTATTCTGTAGCTTTTGGCACATTTTCTGCTTCTCCACTCCCAGGAGGAGCGGCGCAGGGAGGTGGAGCAGGGTGTTTAAGATGTGTGACGGGCTGTAATGGTGACTTTTGCACCTCTTCTTTCTTGTTGGCACCAGAGAGAGTTAGGCAGCGGCGGACAGAGGAGTCGCCCTCTCCTCCTTGTTGTGGTGGTTGGCGGATGGAGGCGCGTGCTTGGATCAGATGCTGTTTTTTGAAGTGGCGTGACTCCTCTCAGGGCCAGTGGAACTGCCGTGGCTGTTACATAGAAACAATTAACTCTTGAAAACTGTCTCTCACTCACAAAAGTGTGGAAAATCAAATGTGCTGAAATATAGCTGCAATGATTCAGTGATCACTGAGCAAAGACAACGTCTCTCCACTGGCTTTCTGTGGACATTTTAACTCATTTGAAACTTCTAATACTGACGTACCGGGCTTTGCAAAGGGAGGCTTTCAGCTGTGCTTCCGATTGCCTGTGTACCCCTGATGAGACCCTGGTCCAATATGGCTTTTGGTTTCAGAGCCTCAGAAGTCTAACAGGCCCCACTATACGTTTGGAGCTCCGGTTGGTCCGGTGATTCCTCCTTTTTTAAGGCAAGAAGTTGATTATGACATAGCAGCCACCACTGGTGACTGGTCGCATTATCACAATAAATGGAAGAATGTAAACACAGTGTCCTCAGCAGGGCAATGGTCTCCAATTATGAACTATAATGGTTCCTCCTCTGGATACATCTACAGCAAAACCGCATGTGTGTATATAGAGAATATATGTAAATGATGTATGCTTAAAGAGCCACACCAGCTTTTGGAGATTTCAACTGCATGCAAGCGTCATAATGGGGACACGTGGACATGAGTGTGGAAACCTGGTCATATTCAACACATTAAGATCTCTGCTGATTCACCCTAAAGACAGGATCCACCTGAGATGAAGACTGGAGTGGCGTATGTCAAGACAAGAGACTGAATGAACGGCCGAAACAGACGTCATCAGCCGTCCGTCGACACCAGACTAAAACTACTCACAGCATCCACTGGGAAGAGGTCAAAGGTCATCGGCCAGGAGTCAAGGAGGACACTCACATCTGACACCAGAGACCATCTTTGAGCAGAGACATTGATTTCCATCCCACCCCCACATGTGAACACTTGCCATCAGGTGAGCAAGCTGCATTTGCTGAATCTGAGCTGAGATCTGGTTGAGAGCACTGAAAGTCATAGGTGTGGACTTGAGTAACTTGACTTGGACTTAAGACTTGAGTCATAAATCTGAATTGATAAGACTTGAAAAAATCATGAAAGACTTGAAACCACAGACTGTATAAAAGAAGTGGATGTAGCCACCGTGATGTCACCCATTGGTTTGTGGACTACCGACTACAGTACTTTCCGGAAAAAACGAACAGCCGACTCCTAGAGTGTCTTGTAGTACAACTGAACACCTCAATCCTGATGAATCGCCGTGGTAGCGACCTGTCAATCACATGATAGCCCCACCATAAAGCATACCCTGCTTTATCATTTATTTTACTCTAAATGGGGCCATAATTTACAAAACGTAACATATCATGCTGTATTGAAGAAGACTTGAAACTAGCGAATGAGACCATAAACTCATGAGGTAATAAATCAAGTGAGAAGTGGTCATTTTCTCATAGACTTCTATACAATCGAACTTAGTTTTACAAAACCGTGGAGTTGCCCCCTGCTGGCCATTAGAAAGAATGAAAGTGTAAGGCACTTAGGCATTGTCTTCACTTTTCAGACCCAGAGGTTGGTGCTTGCTTGTAACTTGACTTCACTGGAACTTTAGCCTTTTGACTTGGAATGACTTGATCCTCCCCGAGTTATATAAAAGTCTGCCGTGAATCAACTCTGACAACAGACATGTGTCAGAGTGTGAAAAAAAAAGCACTACTTATGTAAATTTACTTTATTAACTGTTTATTAAATGTTACATTTGGTGAGGGCTGCATAATGACTTTGTTTAGGATTCAAAACACAACATTTAGGACTTGGACTTAACTTAGGACTTTATAACCAAGACTAGAGACTAGAAAGCACCTCTGCCTCATAGCTAGTGAAGGGACCTTTGTGTTTAGATCGTTGTGTATTTAGCTTGTCTCATGTTCAGTGTAAAATCTTTACCTGCCAAGTAACCAGTAAAGCAGCTGTCAGACAAATACCGCAAAACTGTCCATAGGTACGATACTTAGTAAATGTACCTGTACAGCTGATTACTGCACCGCTACTACTATTGTTACAAATACTGCTATTGTTTGTGTACTCCTACAACTAATATGATAGCCTTTAACACACACACACACACACACACACACACACACACACGTATATTTTGCTGCTTCCACTGCTTCGGCTTTTACCACTATTACTGTAAATACTACTTTATCATCCGTGCTCTAATAATTCCACCATTACAGCTATTTCTGCTACTACTACTGTAGTACTTCAATCTCTACCGCTACACCTCTGCTATTATTACAACCTCAGCTTGAACTACTCCAACTATTACTGCTACCATTGCTGCGTTTTCAAATACTACTGCCACTTTGAAGATTTAAACTTAACAGCATTACATGTGAACTTATTCATGCTGTGTGAGCACTTTTTTTTTTTTTTAAAGAAAATGTATCTTTTTTAGTTTATTCTCTAGCTTTTGGCACATTTTCTGGTTCTCCACTCCCAGGAGGAGAGATGGAGGGAGATGGAGCAGGGTGTTTAAGCTGCATGACGGGCTGTAATGGTAGCTTCTTCAGTTCTTCTCTCTTGTTTGCACTGGAGAGAGTTAGGCAGCGGCGAATAGAGAAGTCACCCTCTCCCCTCCTCTCCCCTCCTTGTTGCGCTGGTTGGAGGGTTGAGGCGCGTGCTTGGATCAGATGCTCTGCCCTGCAGTTGTGTCTTGTTTTTTTGAAGCAGTGTGACTCCTCTCAGCCACCCTGACAGCCCCCGGCGCTGCCACCGTCTGCAGCGCCCTGCTGCACAGAACCATGCCGCTGTTTGAAGATATGGAGCGAAAGCCTTCTCTGCTCGACCCCTGCTACTGCCACAGGCACACACACACACACACACACACACACACACACACACACACACAGACACATTCACATCAATGCTCACACACACACACCAGCTCCCACTCATACAATCAAAATCAGTCTCAGCTTCGTCTTGTTACCCTTTGATATGCACTCATGCTCTGACTCCCACCCTCTCAGACCTCAGTAACAAGCAGCATCAGTGGCTGTATAGTAGAAACACTTAATATAACATTTCAAATCATTTTTTTTAAATCAAATAATTATCCTAGGTAAGGAGTGACAGGTCTGGATACATACATTTAATGCTGCTCACATTGCTGCTGCTAGTAGACCTTTAAATTTAAAGTTCAAAATATGCAGTCTGGTCTGATTTGAAAGATTTTGGTGAATGTTTAGTTAGAGGAGTTGTGATGATGATTGAAAAAGCACTTGTGAGCCTGCTTTACATTTGGGATCTCCCAGTATTTTTTGCCCTCAGATCTGATCTAAGTTATGTTAGAGTGTTGCATTGCTTTAAAGCTGCTCTAATCTAATATTCTTATATTAACAAAGGATCACATGACTATAACCAGAAACACTCACTCTCAAAAACAACTCAGCTCTCGCAAGATTTCAGAGCGAGATCTCCGTTTCTGGTTGAACAAAAAGGACCTTACTCTGTAAGAAAAAGGTCTATCTCTGCAGGGATCCTCTCCATAATGTTGTCAGACACTTAGAATGACAATCTGAGCCTGCCACTTTTAGTGGGCACAACTGCCCCGCAAGGATTAAGTTGCAGCCATTGCAGCTCGTATGCAGCTGCCAGCCGAGGCGATCTACTGGACCAATTCCAACTATTACTCATTAAGACACCAACATTTGTAAAGAAAAAAAAAAAAGGTGCCCAGGTTTAAAAATGACCAGATTCTTCCTATACGTGCGACAAAGTTCAGGTCCTTTGATATGTTCACATCAGTAAGTTCCAGGTATGAATCAATTCAGTCCGTTTTGAATCCGTTCTTAGTCCTTGTGACCCAGTCCTACCACACCCGTGTCATCACCATCACCACCACCACTGACGGGACTTCATTTACTTTCCTCCAATGGGAAGCTTTCACTCCACTATCTAACCAATAAGACACCAAGTGTGTGTGTGTGGTTTTTTTTTATAGCAGAAGAAAATAATACTGAAAATAGAATAATTTTCTCTACTGGGTTACAGTTTCCTCTGGTGTCTATATATGTATAGTGATTTGTATAATATCTGTGTCAGTGTGAAGCTGCTGTGGCTGGAAGGTTTGAGCACAGTTTGGACAGCCTATCTTCTGTCTTCAGGAGTACCTGCAGTGCACTGGGTTACAGTTAGCACAGGATTAAAGAGGGATTCGACTTTTTATAGCGGATAACAATCAATGAAATAATTAGCAATGCCAATGTGTTGCCAGATTTCACCAATTAACTTGCTGATTACAATGATAATGTTAATGATTGGAAATAAGACCCCGGTTGCGATTAACTGGAATTATCCTTAAAGCTTTTTTTTTTCCTACACTACATAAGGCCTGTTTCAGTCGGGTAATGTACAGTAGCGGCTCCAGACTCTTGGTGAGGCCTCTCTCTGGTGGTTCCTCTCTTCACAGTGTCTCCTGGCCCCTGGGTTATTGGATCATTGGGCTGGTAGAGACCCCTGCCCTGCCCCTGCCTCCCTGCAGCTCCTCCTCCCTCTCCCCAGGTATGCGAACCCCTTCTACCCTCTGCCTCCCAACCCCTCTTGCCCCGTCTTCCCCATCCGGGAGCGGGGGATGAGATGGATGGTGAGGCAGAGCACAGCCCCCCAGACAGGCTGATTTATGGCGCCTCCTTTCCATCTAGGCAGAGCCGAGGACCCTAGGGGCCCCGTCTGCAGAGCGCTGGGGACGGCCGCCATCTCCGACCTGACGGCCCCAGGCTCCCAGTCCACCTTGATGCCAAGTACCAAACGGCCACTCCAGAATGGTCGCCATCCGTCATACAGGCAGCCGGGGATCTGCCTTAAAGAGTGGAAACACAGAGAGCAGGAACAATGAGACATGCTCCCTTCCTCCCTCGCCTCTTCCCACAGACATTGATCTCCACTGCAACAATTTATTATATTACCTCTGCTATGGCTATTGTCGGGGGGGGGTACAATCACTATAAATATAGCAACATCACAGGCAACAGAGACCAACCTCCCCTGTGCTGTATTGACAGCATATGGATACTTTCTACTTTATTTAAATAGACCTGTGAGTCTGTGCACCACCAACTCCTGCAAAAAAAATATCTGGCCCTTTAGCTGTTAGCTATGTTCCACTTTCCTCACTAGCTAGTTGCTAACTTTGTCTATCTGCTGTTTGGTGCTGACCATGTAGCGTATAGTCCAGGCACGGAATTTCATCATTTTATGGGCAAGGCCTCTTGGCCTTTGGTGGGTTTTTTTTTTCAAGGACACAGAGACCAAATGCCAGGGCAGCAAGGCCATCAAATAAAACGTTAGCAGTTGTAATCCGTAAGATTTCAGTCCTGGCTGATTTGGCGACACCTGTGGTTACTGGAGATAGGCAAATGTGGTTTAATAATACTGTAGGTCACAAAGAGTCTACTAAAGAAGTCAGGTAATAATTGGCCTCCATCATTCTGTGAGCAACCGTGATCTGATTTGCGAACAGCAGGGCACAGTGAAAGGAGTTTGTTACCTCGCTGGGAAGTTGGAGGTGTGCAGCCCGTCGCCTGCAGCTCTTCATCGCTAAAACAAAGTGTGGAGATAGGTCTGGCTATGCAAGACTGCTCTTCATCTGACAGCCCACTGTGGCCGCTCATTCTTCTTCCATTACTCCCTGCAATATTCCAAACTGATCCGCTGTCGAATTGACGAAAGTGACCGTTCTCTTGTTTTTAAGATGCATTTTAGATGATGACATTGCATTTCCCGTGGCTACTTCACAGTTTATACACTGAACAGGCTCTATATAAGGCAGATAGATAATACACAATAATTCATTTTCCACAGATTAATAGCTGTAGCATCAGGCCTGGCACGGCTACTGGCCTCTCAGTGTTTATTCAACATTGAGTTGAGTCACCGGATGTAGGCTGTTGGTATAAGTCTGTCATTGGCCGACATTGCAAGAACTACATATAATAATTCAATCAATATCGTCTCAATGTGCCTACTGCCAAGATATTTTAAATTAAATGAGGGCTGGGGAGCCACCTGTTTAAGGGGCGACTTTAGCCACTGGAACCACGGTAGAGCCCCTCCAAAGTCTGGATACCTTCTGCTGTTGTATTATAAGATATATTTAAAAAGACATTGATTTGTCAAGCACCTCTCTGTGATTTACGTACAATTGTGTGCCATATTAATCCACGTTTCTCTTTTTAATCTTCATTCCAACCCTAGATTTGAGGCCTTCTCAGGCTGCACAAGAGTTATCATTTCTTCTTGTTGAGTGCTGTCCCCCTGATAAAAGGTTAGTTTCCTCTCATTCAATAGTTGTTTAAGGGATTTACTAATACAAGGTTTATTATTAGAAAAGATTATACAGCGAGGAATTACCATATTTTCACAGAAACTAATATAACATGATACTGTGTCAGTACATTTGTCCAAATCAGCACAGGATTCTTTGAAAATGTCCCACTTTGTACATTCAAGTGGTTTAGCTCCTGAATAGAGTCCTCAGACTGCACCATGACGTCCTCTTCAGACTGCAGCTAAATTAATGATCAGGAGCTTTGCAAGAAGATTTGTTGGCTCCTCCAATGGTCCCATAACAAAGGTCCAGCACCTTACCATGTCTCGTAGGACAGGTAACCTACTGAAAAAAAAACAAAAAACATGACCGTGGGACTTATCCATCGAGCAGTGATTAAAATCCCCCATAATAAGGTTAGGTGCGTCAGGGGAAATGCTTTGCAAACGCTGCACTACTCTAATGGTGACTGATGTTGCATTATCCACTTTTGCTTTGTGAGTTTCCATCCACCAGTTTTTATGTGCATTTTCAATTTGCGCATTCCAAAAAAAAGAAAAAAGTAGAAACAGAAACCAGAAAAAGTTTTCACTCTTGGCCGATGTGGAAAAGATGGGAATGTTGACAATGGAGACAAGCGTCCGCATAGCTGATAAGATGAAACGTAGAGGCAGATGAAAACATCAGATCTCCGAGCGACGAGGAGATGAGGTGACCCTTCTCAAATGAACACGCGAAACAAACGTCATATGAAATGTCATATTTCCATCATGTTTCCCACATGGTTTTCCATCGTTTGAGCTTCGACCAGAGCTCTTTTTAATTACATCATCTCGCTACGCTCTCATCTGCAGTGGTTTAAGGGTACCTGACAGTGAAATTTGCGCCACCAGCTGCCTGTCTCAGTCAACCAACTCAATACCCACCAAACATTCACACTTTCGCATTTTGTTTTGCCAATTTTTCTCGAAATTCAGCAAAAATTTGCGCTACGTTCGGACGGAAACCTAGCCAATGTCACGTTGTACAAATGTTGTATAGATAAAGAACATGTTCATAGTTGTTAATTACAATACATAAATCAAAATCAACTAAAGTTCTATCCTTGTGCCCGTTTAGATAATAGGTGAGTACTGATCCAGTATCATGATCATCATAATTTCTTGACATTTATTCAACTTTAAACGTAACGAGCGCTTCCGTCCGATTTGGTTTCAACATCAGGCATCGCTGTAGACTGAATACTGTTGCCTGACAATATCTCACCGTATTTTGCTATCTGGGGCTGGCTGCTGCTCTGGCCCAGCTTGCAGGGCATCTGCACTGCAGAGAGTGGCCAAGACTCTGCAGCCTACAAGTTCACCTGCCAGGCGCCTGGAGCTGTAAAGTGGCAGGACAGCAGCCAGGCAGTTTCTCAGGGTGGGGGTTGGGGGGGCGCAGTGAGCCTGACATGGCCTGGCCCAGCACCCCTCTGCATTGCACCTACAAGTAGCATTAAACTATCACACTGAACAGGTATTTACTTTAAATGAAAAGTCAGCCAGTGTTTTCCACCGCTGACATATGGGCGTTCCGTGCTGTTTGTTTCATCACACATTTATTGTACAACTGACATAGTCACCATTTCTTTCAGCCAGGCCTCCTCCGTGTCTAAATGCAGCTCCAGTCAAGAAAGACTCGGTGATCCCTGTCCAAATTAAGGATTCCCAGCACACAGTTATGAAAAACCAAACCAAACGAGTAACTGAAGGTTTTTGTTTTTACACATTTAGTTTTGTCTAATGAAGCATGGAGCACAGTTTATTACACTGAACACCAATTTGCCGATTTTACATGTAATTTTGCATGTATTTTCCATATTGTGATCTATATTCATATTAGTATCATGATATTGATTTCAACTAGATTGCCATGCCCCTTTTCAGGATCTTTTTATTCTATAGGACTTAAACACAAATAACACAAATAATTAATTTTATCTCTATAATTAATTAGATCATTGGCCAGTTTGTGGTGGTATTAGGAGCATTTTTAGGCACATGCTGCCTTAAACTGCTCTTTCCTGGCCACGTGGGGATAGTGGAACCAGCTGAAAACACATAATCTGACTTTGCCTTGCAAAGTTGTCATTGGTGAAAGTGTTAGCAAACAGATACACACATTCAGCGGATGTGGGCAACATTAGCATTCATCTGGAGCCATGTTTGTGTCCATCGGAGGAATGCAAGTCCAATATTCACTTTACTTAGAGCTCTGTACTGGTTTCCACCAACTCCTGAGAAAAATACCTGGCTCTTTAGCTGCTAAATGCTCCAATATGCTCATGAACATTAACTTGAACTTTGTCTATCCGCTGCAGGTAGTAGTGCACAATGAGTTTATCAGAGCTGCAGAACAGCTGCCTGCTGGTCCTACAACCAAAACCATTAGCTAAAAGAGGTAAAAAAAAAAAAAAACTCCATTCAATTGCAGCGCAATTTTTACACGCAAATTGGCAAAAGACAATGCAAATTAAATGAGGAAAAATCATGTTGGAAATATGACGTTTGTGTTTGCTTCATGGATTCATTTGAGGAAGGTTACAGCCTCCTCATCGCTCCACACAGATCTGATGTTTCCCTCTGTTGCTATTTTCCGTCAACTTTTCCACCTCTGTAAAGTGTAAAAAAACGTTTTGCCATATTTGGATTTATTTTTCTTCAAATTTGCGGCATTTCCACTGCACAAATTGAAAATGTGCATAAAAAAGATGTGCAATATATTTATTTCACGTTACCCATAGACATATGATTCATTTGTAAAATAGAACATAGTGTTTAGTGCAGCTTTAAATTCTACTCTCACCTCAATAACACTGAGGTGGCAGTCAAATGAGATTTAAAAAAAATAACATTAACCTGCAAGTGGCAATAAGATGCAGCTGGAATACAGTATTACAGTTCCCTGTTGGTGAAGGGCAGGGAGTATCAGGACTTGGACATGGTGGCAAGGTTTGCAAGCCAAGTTCTGTGGGTGGCAGCGCTGCCAGGCGCTCACTGCTTTAGGCATCACTAAGCAAAAATGCTAAATAGACTTTATGGATTATATAATCCAGTATAACTTGACTGTTGCGGAACATTTACCCTTTTTAACTGAGGAGGAATATGATGAGATATCAACAACCCCCCCCCCCCCCCCCCCCTCCAAAAAAAAACAACAGAAGATTGAAAAAAAATCTAAATCAAAACATCAGATGAATTCTCCACGGAGCAGTCAGACAATGTTTCGTCTACACAGTGAAGATATTTCTCACTTTATTAGCTCTTTCTGATTCCCGTCTTCCCGAATCTCAGCGGGCCATCAGTGAGCGTTGACAATAGGCAAAAGACAATAGGGGAAGGATCAGTGGTGCTGTTCTCTGTGTTATCAGTGTTTTTGAAAGTGTTATTTCAATTAAAAAGCGGATAAACTGCTGATTAATTCAGCACACTTCCCAATTACAGATCAAACGGGCCTCCTGGGGGCTGCAAAGCCCCAAAGATGGCAGATGCCGTGTACACATTCAGGCATATTTCATACGGCTATGAAATATTGAGCTGGTGTGTGGCGTTGTGGTACCGCCGGGTGTCTGTGTTGTTGGGGCTGTATGTAAATCCGGCTGTGACACCCCTGTCTGCAGCAGGAGACTGATATCTGGGACATGTTGGGAGATACTACGGGGAAAATGATGCAATCCGAAGCTAAGACGCTCCAGACGAGTTGCGTCTCACGTTCCGTTGTCGTTACAGTGGAGCAATGCCTGTGCAACTTTGGAGGAAAATTCATGTGAATGCACGCACTGTAATGAGATATGCATGGGTAAAAGTTTGTGTAATTCAGCATGTAAAGCAAAATTGTGGTTTGTACCTGAATCTGAAAAAAGTAGGCAGAAAAGGCAAATGCAGTGCTTCCCGGATTCTTCATGAAAGCATTCATCTGGGTTACATAACAAACTCATGGGGTATCTCTAATATTCTACTAAATAACTGGTCATTTGATGTATGTTTGTCTTACAGATTTAATTAAAAGCAAATTGAGGAAATATTTCAAGACAAAGGTGGCAAGCATTGATTTTGGTACCTACTGCATCAGACAGCAACATCAGTGGGCAATTCCAGAAACCAAAGGACCACCTAAAAACACATCAGTGAGCCACACCGTTGCACTGGATGACATGCTCCTTCATCACCATGAACACACACACACACACACACACACACACACTGTAGTTTATTTTGACTTAATCCCACACTCACACACACCATCCTGCTGCCACAAACACTCACTGGAGCAATGGTTCCCAACCTTTTTCTTAAGGGACCCCTATTTTACCATTGTATGTACACTGACGACCCCCACCCACATAAAAAGGGGAAAAAGTAGCCTACTGCTTTTGAAATATCTTCATGTATATTTCATTATATTCGTTCATTAAAAAACAATAACAGCACAGAACAATTAACTGTATAAGTAACCTAAATAGTGAACGTAATACCTGCAGGAAGTTTGTGTAAAATTGTTGTGGATATTGTACGATATTATTACTGACGATTGTTCCTTACATTTTTAGAAACACAATTCTATGTCCGTATTATGATTTTCTATTAATTTCACTATCATACATACGTTTTAATAGTCCAAGCAGCCTGGCTTTATAATAAATAAATACAGACATACACTTCTAAAATAACCCTTAAATTTAGTTGTCGTCTTCACAGAAATTAATTAAATACATGCATATTATATTTTATCTACACAAAAATTCTTAGACCCTTAAAATCAAGAGGGCTTCACGAACCCCCCCCCACCAAATGTAGATTAATCCGTAGCTGAAAATAGTCCCCAACAGATGCTCTACGTCCCCCTGTTTGAGTACCGTTTGTTAAAAACTACAGTGCCCAGCTGTTTGAGGAAATTACGGAAACTTTTATTTATTTATTTATTTTACAAATGAAAACGAAATATTTATGATTTGTTTTTGAAGAGTTACATCAGTAGGAACCAGTGGGCTTGGAGCTGAGTGCCACAGACAGGGCAGGGAAGTCAGAAAGTGTTACTGAGAGATGGACTAACACGTGTTGTCTCGCTGAAAATAGCCCAAATATCTAATAAGGCCGGCCCTACCCTTTAGATTTTAGTATTTCTACATTCCAGGCATCTACTGGTTTCTGTTCATTTACAGTCAATACGAATGTCAATTTAGAGACTTGACTTACAGTAGGTAACCCATCGCATTGCCTGTCATGTCTGCTTTCTTTTGTTATCAGTGCATTGCAAATCAATCTGGTCTTGCCCCTGGTTTAAGACCCTAACCTCACGTTTACACCAGTAAAAGCAGACACCATGTTCCCCACGATAGACAGACAGCAAAATGCAACTTCTTATCATTGTCATTTCTAACGCTATGAGCACCCCAGCGGAACGGAGAGATAATTCCTTTTGTAAGAACCTGCGCTTAAAATAGTGATTAGCAGTACTGTCAGTTTTCAGCAAAAAGCTCTCATTCTGCTCTTCCAGTATAAATGCAGAGTACCAGCAGTGAGAAAATAGAAAAACCCTGCGCATTAGAACCTGAAATATCACCCTTTTCATCTGCATGCCTCCTAATAAACCAGCACAGACAGCTTTAAAATGGCCTCACAAATGTATTTACGCGTGTAGTTTCTTGCCTCTCCCTGTGCAGTGCTTAGAAGTTTTCTGCGCGCAGAGTTGCCCGATTTTTCTCTTCTACCTAAGTTGAGCATTAGTGGGGGCTTTAACTTCCAGTAGTGTCAACCTATCCTGATGATAGCTTCTTACACTGCAAGATTCATGGCGAGCATTGCGAGCCTTCCCCTCCCTCAGTGTGTTCATAACTCATTTGAGTGTAAGAGCAAACAAACTGCTGTAACAGCTCTCTGGACAGGAGTTTGCCCAGTCCGGTTATATGATGCTGCTCCTCTCTCGCTGTGCCGCCTCCCAAACGAGCCCGCAGCACTTTGTAACCACCACTTTATGTCCCAAAAGACGCCGGACCAATAGTTGCTGAAATCCGATGTGACCATAACACATAAATCATCTTTTAAGCACGGAGAAGAGCAGGTGCGGGCATAAACAGTGTCGACGCTGCTTTCTCAATGATGTAAATAATTTATCAAACCTACACACACACACACACACACACACACACACACACACACAGCACTGTTTATTTCATCCCAGTCAGTGTGTAATCCTTAGACGCCATTTTAGTGGAGGGGCTGTCAAGCCATGCGTGCGCACACACACAAACACACACGCACTCACATGCTCAGTGTTTTAGAGGCGGCCCTGTCTGTCGCCGTAATGAATCCCACTGTGATCACTCTGGCAGTTGTGGTCATCACTCTCTGACCAACACACACACACACACACAACACACATGCGCGTGCATAGTCCCCCTACACACTCATAGACGCACACTCACACACACACAGAAGTCCTGCTGGCTGTCTGCTCATTCATCATGCGACCCCTCATGGAGTTGCTTGTGGGAGTCTGGGGATGCGATGGAGATGGAAGGACTGAGGAGGAGGTGTGTTAGTGGTGGAGGTGTGTGGTGGTGTGTGTGGGGGTGGTGGTAAGGGTGTTGGAGAATGGGGTGAAGGGGGGGGGGGGGTCTGAGAGCCTGGGTGAGAGAGAAAGAGAGAGAGAGAGGGATGTGAGCAGACAGACAGAGAGGGATGTGTCTGTACAGGCGAGGGATACTGTCTTGTAGAAGAGGAAGCAACCTCATAGGTCTGTGCCTGGGGACTGACTTACAGGCAGAATAGAGGGTGGGGGTAGGGATTGGGGGAGGGCACCCATGGGACCACAACCGACCCCCCTTCTCCCCTCCACTCTCCTGCAGAAGAAACCAACCCGGCCACCACCAGATAATCAGGCTTGGTTTTTGGCCATGCACGAGTCCTGAGAAGAACCGTTATGTTGAAGTGTTTCCTCTCCCTCTGCCCGCCAGCAGCGAGACGCGAGCTTCCCCAGGAGCGTTAAGTGCAAATCTAAATAGTTGATGAGCACTAAGCTGTTGGCGGGGGAGGGGGGGGGGGGGGGGTGTCGCCGGCGGCGCCTCATTGAACGCCGCCTCCGAGGCGCCCAGTGGGACTGCTTTAAACAACCTGCCGTCCCGCTGCTCGGCAACCTGGGAAAGGAGATGGTTCCGAGCCCAGCAGGTTCTTCACCTCCCCAATCTTTTAAGATGATTATCAGAAGGCACAGCTGTGTTTTATTCCATTCAAACGATGAAGGGTGAAGTGCAGATGAATGGGAAGTGCGCAAGGGAGATTCTGAGAAGAGCTTTAAACGGAGGAAATCCCCCACTGATTCTTTTACACCACATCTCTTTACTTTTTAGTGATCAACCTGCCTGGCTGCTTCAGCTTGTGATTGCCTACGCCTCCCAGAATGCCTTTTGGCAGCCATCAGAAGAGGGGAGTCACAAGCTCATCTTCCGTGTGCTTTTATGCACTTTGCCATAAAGGACCTAGAAGTGGAGAATGGTTCTTAACATTCTTAACTGGATGGCTCGACAGCGTCCGTCATATGCTTAAAACAACCCACGTTTACGTTCATATGACAATCGCATTGGCGGAAGTAGCTTGACACTGTTTAAGCGCTGCAAAACCACTTAGGTTAGGTGTAGGTTCATGGGTTAATATTTGGCCGTGTTTAAGTGGCCAACTTACTTACCCCGCTGGGATTTAGCCTCTTAGAGGACTGAATAAAAACCCAGGATACGGGCCACAAGTCAATTTGTCCATATGATGGATGCAAAATGGCAGCTCTAGAAAAAAGACCCTGTGCTTTGATTCTTACCTGAAGTTTGCTGGGGTTTTCCATCATCTAACTCCACTGTATGTGCTATAAACATCCCAGTGTTTAATCTACACTTTACATTTGGCCACAAGAGCAAGTAAATGAATGAAAATACATATACCCAGAAACAAAAATACTGCTACCAACAGCTGTTTTAAAGTATTTAAGTGATTTTATGATGGACTTTTAAACACGGAGGTATGGTGGAAACTTGAGATCCGTCACAGTGAGCAACAGATTGGGTTCATTCTTTGACAACAGTAATGCAGCTGAGACCTCTAACTGTCCAGAGTCTTCCATGTTGGTGCTGGTCATTGTTAGTTAATCAAAGTAGGGCGGCAACTAACAATTATTATCATATCATCTGTTTAATCTGCTAATAATTCTTTCGATTAATCAAGTGATTGTTTGGTCTAGAGCTTGTCAGAAAATAGTGGAAATTTTCCCATCACGTTGGCCAAGGTGACATCTTCAAATTGCTTGCTTTGTCTAACCAAACGGTCCAAAGATATTGTTTACTGTCACATAAGACAAAGAAAAGCAGCACATTCTCACGACTGAGGAGCTGAAAACAGGTATTGTTGTTATTGTTGCAATTTTTGGCTTGAAAAATGTTGCAGATCAGTTGTTCGTTTCGTTTCTGAGGCAAAAAAAAACGAAAAACAGTGAACCAATGTGAACTTTCCGAAGTGAGTTTTGTTATTTCTGTGTTTAAAAAAAAAGAAAGAAAAAGGCTGCAGTTCCTTAGTAAACTCTCGAGCCCCGGGTGTCGGAGCATCCCACAAGCACATGAATGCACCACCAAGAAGGTGTTTTCAAAACAGTTGCAAGTTACTTTATGTTATACAGTAATAACAAAACTTTGGGAGAGAAAAAAGAAAAGAAAAAGAAGAGGTGGACCAGATGTTCATTGTGGTGAGTTATATTATATAGCATCTCAAGCAGGTGTCATTTTGATTTTCATGCCAGCAGCTGAAATGAACAGGGACCAACGGTGCTTTAGAAAAAACAAAGGAACGGCCCTTTAACTGCATTCATTTCTTTCCTTATCTTTGAGCAGACTGTTTGCCATCAAGCAGCTTTCCTGGTTCAGTGCTGATAGTTACATGAAGCATCCTCTGTCACTGCGGTGCAGTGACGCTCCGAGTCCAACACTTCCCAGCTGCTGTTACCGTTCTGTGTGTGTGTGTGTGTGTGTCCGTAACTGCATGCGTGTCCAAGTGTGTGTTGCTGGGTGCGCATCATTCTCCTCCAGAGAGCTGGGAGTTGATGCCCACACTGTGGCAGTGCAGAGATGGAGGAGCTGGCTTGTCCAGAATTGATGTCTCTTGAAGGCGTTTTGTTGTTGCTCACCCCTGCACCCTAGGGACCATTAAGCTGAAAATAATTGGCTCTGAATCTCCTCCCTTCATCGATCCTTTAGAGTCAGTGAACTCTCCGAGACACAAGCGCCAGCGTATTCAGAGACAGAGAGAGAGAGAGAGAGAGAGAGAGAGAGAGAGAAATGCACACACACGTGCACACACACACAAACAGAAAGCCAGAGAGGGAAGAGTGTGTAAGAGAAAAGTAAAAGAGAAAGAGAGGCAGGCACACGAGGGTTTAAACACCAGCAGTCAGCAGCTCAATATAAGGAAGCGCATGGCCTTAGAATAGCAGTCACTGGTTCTCAGCGGAGGTTAAATCAAGTGAATTTCTTCATCTCTGAAGATGTGTTTTTTTTTTGGAACGGAGCAGGAACAGTGGCCCTAACACTTCTGGACCCCCATTTATCTCCAGTGACAGTCTCACCGGCCCCTCATCTCCTCCATCACCGGTGGAGCACAGGCCGGCCGGTGGCCAACAGAGGGAGCCCATGCTATTCCACAGACACGGCGCCAAGATGAGCAGAGCTACATATCATTCTGAACAAGTCATTTACTGTAATACTGCACAGTCTTAACACTGTCTTAATATTGAGCAGCTGCTAATGGACTGGACTAATCTCATGTGCGGCAGATTATTTTATTTCCAGTGCAGTTTCACTTGTTTTACATTAATAAATAATGATAACAAATACTTATTATGCTGCTTAAAGCTGCATTAATTGATTTTTGGCTACTTGGGGGCAGTGGAACAAGCTGGAAACACAATACTGACACATTATCACCTTGTAATACCTGCACCTGCTGTTACAGTGTGGCCAATATGTTGGCAAACAGTTGTGTATTTATGTGCATTGTGTATTTTTTCGGAGCAGCATTAACACTCATTTGAAGTCGTGTTTATGTCCACCTTCATTCTTCTTTCAGCTCTGCTTTTGGCCTCCACCAACTCCTGAGAAAAACATCTGACTCTTTAGCTGCTAAATGCTCCACTATGTTCACCAGCTAGTCGCTAACTTTGCCAGCCTGCTGTTTGGTGGCAGGTTGGCAGGTAGCGTGCAGCGCTTTTTTCTGAACTTCTTTTTTTGCTGAAAACAGCTGCCTGCCACCGCCAGGAGTGACGATGGCGGAGTTTGTGGGCCGCAAAACCAAAACAATGAGCTAAAAGAGACAAAAAGAGTAGAGGTGAAAAGGTGGAGTCAGGTGATAATTGTCTTTCACATTACACAGTTGTTTTTATATGAAAAATATGAATTAATGCAGCTTTCAAAACAAAAAACAAGTATGTATCCTCCTTGTCATGTTAGCATGGCCTTATTAGGATTATTAGTGAGTTCACTGATTGAACTGAAACACAAACTGTCTGTTGTTTTGGGGCTGGGCAGGTAATGAACCTTTTTTTGCTGCCTGTTGTGGGGCTGAAATGTAGGAATCTAAGAACAGATACACTGTACTGTACTCATCACACACACTAAATACCTTTTTCTTTTACACGTTAGCAAAAACTGCTTCCACAAAGGGCAAAACACATCTCCCTTGTCATGCTTAGCATGGCGTTGTCATAAATATTAGTGAGTGCATTCATTTGAGCAATAACCCCGCGCAATTACCACTTAATTTAGGGACGAAATCCATTGGAAGCTGAGCATTAACATGTAGCTCCTTCTTCATTTGCTGCAAAGCGCGTCTCTGAACAAGGACCCAAACAAGGGCTTGGATTAGCAGCCACGGCGTGCGTTCATCTTCAATTACCTCCTTCAATCTTCATATAGTCAGCCCTGGATTTAATTAAATCTATATCCATCTGTCTTCATCATTTGTGCGGCTGCTGGAGGAATCCGCCGTCAATACGGGCGGATGAAGGCCGCTCTCTGTGAAGAATTGATGGCCACTGAGGACACAACAGGGGGTGTTCATCTTCAGTATCACTCACTCCCTCTCTGGCCTTTACAATGCAGGGTAGTTCATCACCATGAATCTGGAATATATTTACATACCCTGTCCATCCATAACGTGACACCAAGGTAATTAGTTCTCTTCATATTCATACTTCAGAGATGACATGAATAATAATCCTGTCCCCACCATTGGAAATAGGTCAGGGATAATTGAATTTGTTTATCGTATTTTCTCCCATTAAGAGTAATCAGATAAGTAGTGGGGTACGGCCCCGTGACAGAGTCCTCCACCACTGATGAACCATCACATTAATTGAAGTTAATGGGCAGAGCGGGGGAGCGACGGGGTGAGCGAGAGCGAAGGAGGGAGGCTGCATGGGTGAGTGCATCGGATGAGTGGCAAAGGGAGGGCCGAGTTCGTCCTCCTTGTTCTTCCAGGCTGCGTATGCATAGGGGGGCAAGCTGGGTAATCAAACACACACACACACACACAAAAAAACGCCCCTGCATGAAATATTTACTGGGATTAACTCTTCACAAGCTCCCTGCAAAGTATCAAGGCCGCTCCATGTGTGCTGTGGGAATACTGCACTCAGTTGGAGCTTTAATGATGAGCTCAAAACACTCCCGACGCCAACGTGCGGCAGGCGACGGAGCGAAAACTTCGCTCGCCAGCGCCATCGCAGTTCATGGGACCCGCCACTGCAACGTTAAACTCTATTCATGTTCCGCAAAATATCTGGAGAAAGAAAGTTGAGCGTTCACGCCATGTATGCTAGTTTTGTTTCTGTTCTACAATAGAACATAGGGAGCATTTTTAGAGCACTATATAGCGCATATATTTCACACTCAGAACACTCAAACACAATGGTGGACAGCATACGTACATGGGGGAGCGGTTTAGTGGAGACGGCCGAGCCTTAATATGAAAAATATTGAGTTGTAAGTCACGAAGCTGCTAGCTGTCTTAACCTTGCTGGACATTTGGTTGCTAGATATGCATATCAAGTCACATCCAGAAGACTCATATATTGGCATTTGTTAAATATATATATATGTTTTACATTTCCATAATATCTATAAAAGAAATGTCAAACACGAGACAAAGCTTTCCATGAGAATTCTGAGAGCTAAAAAACACCCCTGAAATCTGAAAGTTAGGCAAACCCTGGCTAGAGGGATCATTGCAGCTGATTGCAGCGTAGAGGGGGACCTTTTGGATTAGCTAGCTAGTACAGACTTTCAAATCTTAATATTTGCTTTTCAATGTCAAAGACTTAACTACGATTTGTGCGTTAACACCAAGAAGGTGAGGCCTCGCTACAATTGTGATGCTTTTGCCTCAGCAACAAACAATGGATAAACAAATGGACTCGCTCGCTTTAACAGTAAAAATCCAGCCGGAACTATATTTCTGTGAAGACGCAAGAAGTTTATGCGTTTTCCTGCACATCGTGTAGTGAGACATAATTACTATAAAAGGGCTGGCAAAAATGTGATGGGATTATATTCATATTGTAAATGCAATATCAGAATCAGATCAGAATCAGAAATACTTTATTGATCCCCGGGGAGAAATTGTGAAAAAAAAAAAAAAAAATCAGGGGAGAGCGCCAACGCAGTCCCCCACTACCAGAAATTATGCCGTCCAGATTCCCGCATTTGGGGAATTCGCAGGGGTCAGCACAACCGGAGTGCAATGGCTGAGCCCCGCCCTGGGTGAACCACCTTCTTGATCATGGTGTCTCCCCTGCCAGGTAAGTACAGTACAACGTATAGTATAACAAGATATCTGATCAGATAGAGAAGAAGAATTGTAGAAGAATTGTATGAGGTGTAAAGAGAAAATCTATTTAAATCAATTCAAATTGGCAATGCTTCTATCATGATCAGTGTTTATATAGTTGACATTGCCCGGCCCTGCAGTATACCCAACATCAGTAGCAGTGTACAGGTAAACAGTCTCTGTTGTCTGTACTTGGGGCCAGACGCATAAACCATGCATAAGCCACTTCCCTCAGATAAACTGGTATTGTGGTGAGAAAATGCGACACGTCACGCATACTGCAGATCAGGTGTACACGCAGTTTTCCAGAGAGAACGACAAGATACGAGGCGATCGACGCAGTTTTAAACTTAATGTATTTATGAGCGATGCATTTTACCGTTCTTTTGTCTACATTCGACCAGTTACTTCCCCGCGCTAATCATCTTTTTTTATCCTAAATTGTGAAGCGCACTTTGTCTATCTCAGTGCGAGCTCTATAAATGAATCATTGATCATCCTACTGGTGTTTAATAACGATGACTGAGACATCACCGCCGATGATGGCTTACAGGTAGTGGGCGCTCTAAATAGCCACGGCTGTGCTTTTTTAATGGTTCCGGCGTCGTTGGAGAACCTCGCTGATACGACACAGTTGGTAAAACTGCCCTTCTTTGTGTCTTCTTCTAACGAGTGGGGGAGCCAATAGAGGTATTGATTGGCTGCGGGAGTGGAAATGGGGCTTGTGCACGTGCGCCCAGCTCCACAATGATTGAGATGAACGGAACCAGGCGTACGCACAGCGTTATAAATCTAAATGTACATTTCTGCCTTTGTGTGTACATCTGAGTTTTAGCCGTGACACTACGTGGACTTACATCTGGTCCCTGGTATCTGGGGTTTGTGTGTGTATTTATACTTAGTTTTGCGGTGGCTTAAGCACTCCCTGAACACACTCCATGCACTGACCTTTCAGGCACAGCCAATCACAGGATGTGCATAGGTGACTGTCCAGCTTTACAACTGATTATATGCATCTCTGACACACTAGGTTTGTTAGAAAATGCATTATTTGCAGCACAGATCTGGCATCCTTGCTCAATCTTTAGCAGGACCAACACGTCGTTTTGAGACAGCACTGTTGAGTGTAACTACATTAGCTGAACAGACACAGCAAAGGGCAAAGAGCACCACCTACAGAAACTCAAAGTTTGTTGGCAAAATTTACAAAGAAAATAAGTTTCAGAGTAAACTGACACGTGATCTCTAACGAGAGTAGTGCTGAAACTCCAAAGCAATGACCACCTAGAACCAAAGATGGAATCAACAGGGAAAACACACACACACACACAACCCCCCCCCCCCCAAAAAAAACCCAGAGAAATAAGCTCAAATGTGTCTGATGAAGCTCGGGAGCTGTTAAAATCCAAGACTTCACCACTATAGTTACCTGCCAAAGCCAGGCAGAGGAACTCCGCCGCCATAACAAGGCTTGACGGGGATCTCAGGAAGCAGCAACACACGCAACAATCAATAGGCCAGCCTCGGAGGAAGAGCGTAGAGGGGAGCCAGACTTCACAACCAATCTCCTCTGAATGCATTAGAGCGCCTGGCTTCCACCCTCACTCTAACATGGCTTCATCTAAGTGAGAGTAGCGGTAAAGAGGGAGAGCGTGGTGACAAGTCATATGAAGAGAGGTAAACCACTGACAGAGAGAGTCCTTTGTGGAGCTGATCTGTGGAGAGAGCTAGAGCTCCACTCCTCTACTCACAGCAGGCTCTGCAATGCTTCCTGGTGGCTCTGTCACTTCCCCTCAGGCTTTGTCTCTCTCTGTGTGTGTGTGTGTGTTCTTGTGCTTTAATCCTTGTGAGAACCAGTTTTAGACTTTTGGAGGGAGGACATTTTGGCTGGTTCTAAATTTTTCAAGAATTCAAGGGCTAGTTCAGGAGCAGAACAAAGGTTTGACGATAAAAGTAACCATGAAAACGCAGGGCAGGCTTGAGTCAGTGAGCTGTACACCTGGCACCATGATCAGAATAGGCCCAAAATGTGTATGTGGGCAGTCATCTAAACCATGAAGAAAAGTATTATAGTAAGTGATTGTCCAAATATAGCTCACGTAAACAAACTTTTAAGCTCAGCAAATAATCCAGCACAGAAGTAGGTGGTAATTATCACTCCTTATAATAAATGCCATGAAAAAGGTCATTGTGTTCAGCCTTTCAAATTGCTTACTTTTCTCAATGGGACTGTGCCCCCTGAGGCAGGTTGTGATTTGCGATATTGGGCTATATGAATGAAATTGACTTGACTGTGTACAGACACCACTGGCTCAGCCCAAGCCCGCTGCAAGCAGTCCAGGGTAAAGACGGCCCCCAAAGGTGTACGACATCCCGGCATGGTTTTCAGGTTTGTTTTCCTCCTTGGCAAAAATGTGTTTGGCAAGATCTGAACGCAGCAATTTTAGACCCTTTAGAGGACGTGGTTCGGTTCGGTTCGGAGATTAATTCTGAGCTAAATGGCTCTCAGAGCAGGTGCACTTTTTATACTGGAAGACAGATGAGTAAAATCAACAGTTGCTAGCAGCTAGCCAGAGAATAAATCAAGGTCTTACCTGTTTTGGTGCCAAGACCAAGACCGCCTGAAAAAGAGAGTTTTCAAGTATATATTTTCAAGACCAACCACATGACTGTGTTTTGTTGTTAAGGTTCGGAGGACTTGTTGTCCGGGCAACCAACATGTAACTGACAAAAGTTAATGCAGTTTGAAGTTAGCTAACTCTTGAAATTCGCTTATGTTGCATTATCCGTATCCACATAGAAATGAATGGAAGCCAATGGATACCTGGAATGGTAGAACAAATACATTGGGAAATTACGTTCGTCTTGCATTCAAAAATGGTGAGCTAAAATGTGAAATATACGTGATTTTTAATTATGGAGATAAAACTCCTTTAGGAATCTTTAGGAAACACACTAAATGTGTGCGTGTGTGTGTGTGTGTCTAACGTCAGATTTACATGTGATGTACACCTATGTATGCCTCTGTGCTTACTGTTGTGTTGTATGGTGTATGTACAACGACCTCTCTGTAGCAGGGTGGTGCAGGGTTCAGTAGGTTGCTGTCAGTGACATGGGGGGGCCGGCGGGTCCCCAGCAGTGCCGTCTCACCCTCCCCGTCACCCCAGGGTGACCTCTCCTAAGTAATTACCCCTGTCACTCTGTCCCCCCACTCTGTCCCCACCCAAACAACATCATCGCCGTGACGATGGATAGGTTGATGCTACTAATCACTGGCTGCCCTCTGGACAACATGCCTCCCCAGGTCTCCTTCATATCACCTCCCCGCTCTTACCAGCCTCTGTGTTCTGCATCCTCACAGCGGCTCCACTAGTTTCTATTTGCATAATTTTCTACCGGCTAATTGTAGCGGAGGTTGACTGTGTGTGTTGGACGGTCACGGCTGTTGGAGGTGATTTTAATGGGGGAGACACCAGATAATGGTGGTGCCCTCTCGCCCCGGTTTGTGCCCGAGCCTCATTAGGGTGATCAGGGAGTGCCAGTCAGAGAGGGCTGCAGCTGGGGTGAGAGGGCACAACACAGCACACTTATTTATCTAAGGATGAATGTCATGGTAATATTTCATTATGGTCTGCTGGCCTTCCAAAACTTTTTTTTTACTAAAACAGTAATGATGTTAAGAAATTGTAGCACAGGGATTCTATTTGCACAAACTGAAAAAGGACATTGGGTGATTCTGTGCATGTTCTGCTCATGTCTGCTTATTAACAAAGGCTTCATTTCATGTATTCATACACACCCGAGTCTCTTATTCACCAGCACTTGTATCAAGTGAGGTATTATTTCATGAAAAGTGAATGAAAAGTGGACAGGAAGGGGAAACGGAAAGTAACCAACAGTATGACCTCCAGCTGATCTAGTGTTAGTTTTGTCGGCGATTTTTAGATCAGGTCTTACTCCTTAGAACCAAATGTGAGTGTTAGTGGTATAAGACAACTTCAAATATGCCTGAATATCACTTCTTATCTTTTTTTTTTGTTGTTGCCAATTTTGATTTGACTTTTGAATATTTAAGTTGAGTTTTAGTCCAAAAGAACCGGTACTGAGAATTGACAGGTTGTATGATTTGGAATGTTGCTTATTTTTCATGGCAATAGCGAGTCCAAATATTGACCTGTTTTTTTTTTTGTTTTGTTTTGTTTTTTTCTGCTCCCAAGCCTCACTGTTGCCATCAATGATCAATTTCCGTAACCTTCTCACTTGCCTAAGCTCCTGAGGCTGTGTGGTAGCTACCAGCTCCAGCACTCAGTCAGTGCTGCACTGCAGGTGTGTAATCGGGAAGAAGACCCAGGCACGCAGACAGAGAGGTCATGGATTAATGAGATTCTTTGGGGGGAAAAAAGGGTTTTCATTTTGAAATTATGTTTTGGTTAACTGGTTTTTCATTAATATTATGTGGAGAAATGTTTAGGTAGCGCCTTGACTTTTCTAGCGCCATCATCAGGTCAAACTTTCAATTTGTCCAATACTTTGATTTATGACCAAATGCCTGTAAAACTGCACTTTGTGTTTAGTGCTAACATTTGCTATTAGGAAGCTAACCCGCTAAACTAACTGGCTATCTGTTGCTGCTCGCATTAAGTTCATGTCACGAATGCTTGCCTACAGAGTGGCCGCTAGCACAGCACCTATGTACCTGAACTCCCTCATTCAGGTTTAAGAGCCTTTTCCTTTACTAAAATCTGCAAATGAACGACGACTAGTCCTACCATCATTGTGAGGCAGGAAATCTCAAACCAAACTCTTCTCCTGCGTGCTCCCACGGTGGTGGAAAGAGTTACTGAACTTGATTCGGTGAGGAGAATCCCTCTTTGTCTTCTAAAATCACTTCTGTGAGTACTTTCTCACCTAATATGCTCAAAAAGAAAAACTTCTCGAAGGCTTCTCCTTGATCGACTGTGGCATGCCGCTTCGAACGAAAGCATCTGCCAAATGAGTAAATGTAAACGTAAGATGCTGAATAGGGTAAATATTACAACGGCTAATAATCAAGCGTGTTAGTATTGTCACTGTAAGCATTATGCCATGTTAAGAATAACATTTAGCTCAACGTACCGCTGTGCCTAAGTGCAGCCTCACAGAGCAGAGTAGTCTTTGTTCTTGGACATTTGTGGTGTAGAAAACCAAAACAATGAGCTAAAAGAGGCTAAAAAGCTCTGCAGAGCTCAGGGGAACTGCAAAGTTGGTGATCATTCTCTGTGGGATCGTCACTGCCAACGACACCTTTAACATCACATGTAGTCATTTCATCCATTGCAAATGTAAAAATGCATTTAGTGTGCTGCATGAAATGTTTAAGAATGACCAAAAACAAGAAGAGGGGTTCAATTCTTGTCAAGCGATGAAAGCTCCAACAGGGTCCAGACTGACTGAAATCAAAACTGCCAAAATAATAGTGGGTGATGTAGCAGCTCCAGCAGGCAGGGTTAGTTCCTGATTTAACTGGTCAGACATATGATGTGAAAAATAATAAAACACCTTGTGTGACCTCGACTATGTCCAACTAGCAGATGCTGCTAGTGAGTCTGTATGGCTAACTCCTGTGTTGGACTAACCAGCCTACAGCTAACAGATCTGTTTGGCTGAGGCGACTGTGTGACTTAAGTCCATCTGCTCATATCTAACACTGCTCAACAAGAAACAAAACATCCGTATGCTCCAATGACAACAGCAACAGTGAATGTTGAAACCTTGAACACAACAGAGGATTGTATTCTTCTGTGGAGAAAAAACATTTCGGTTTGGAGTGGTCGGACGTTATCAGGACCCATGATCCTTTTTCTGTGACCCAGCCCCCTGGCACAGATGATCAGTAGAGAGGCACTGTGGGGAGAGGCCCACTAACACACACGCAAAATACATACACACAGATGTACTCGTTCATAGACATCGTAAAAAAAGACAAAATCCATCGTCTAACCATGTTTGAGACGTATCGCGGTTGCAGCAGACGAAGCAGAAGGGGGTCTTTCCTGGGGAGTCCTCCTACTTGAGCATGCCTGGAGTACCTCCACAGGGAGGCCACCAGAAATACCACACTAAACTCTACATTAGGATGGCCGTGGCTGCTGTGCCATGATTCACTCATCTTTTGTACACATTTTGAAAGAAATGTCAAGGTAATCCTGCCACATGTTCAAATACAGGAAATACATTTCCTGTTTTTGCTCCCAAAGCTGACGCCATAACTAATTTCACACTTGTGTTTTGAGACCCCTCCCCTCTCACGTTGGCCACATTTATCCACCGCGGTTAAGGTGGCATACTCAGAGAACACAACATATATATTCATCTCCCTTCTGACGTTTGCGTGCACTTACGGTTTTCTCCAGCAAGCTGATATAATGTAAAGGAGAAACCTTGTCTCCCCAAGTAGATTTCTCCAGGAAAACAGCAATTTCTGGGACATGTATACACCCAACCGTGTTTCCAATCAGCTTCGTAGTACGCATGTGCATGACAATAGACAGGGGAAGTAACAGCGGAGTGGATGGTTGGAAGGAGAGATCATTACACGGAGCATTTTGTGAGGAAACGCTACGCTCAGTCTGCCTGACTCTCACTGCGTGTCCAGTCTGCTCCAACACACACACACACACACGCACACACAGCATAAAATACAACAACAATCAACAACAACAAAAAACGGACCCCTTCTATCACTGATAGAGTTAAAATAAGAAAGCCACGCTTCCAACATAAAGTTGTGGATAAGAGAGAAATCCTGGAATCAGATCAGTTGGGTATTATGAATAAAGAATGGCAGACAGTAACACAGCCCAGTTTCATGCAAAATGTCAATGAAGTTTATCAAATCACTTGATCATTTATCACTCCATTTTGCCAATTCACATGCATTGTCATTGCCTACATTTTTACCACCGGGACGTCACCCACTGTCTTGTGGACTACCGTTTTGAAGCCTCGAGTTTGGCGTTTTGGCCGTCGCCATCTTGTTTTTTTGGAACCAGCAGTGACAACAGGGTGGAGCTGGGGATCTGAGAACACAAAGACAAAATGCACGCCTACGTATACCGACAACCTGGCTGCACCTGGCTCCTGGCTATGCGGTGCACAGTAGATGCTTAGAAAGGTAGCTTGTAAATGTACTTACCAGAAAAAATTTACAGCCAACTAAGTGTCTTTTAGTGCAACAGGTTGCGTGGTAGCACCCTGTCAATCACAAGGTAGCCCCCAGCTGGCCATCAGAAAGAATGCAGGTTTAAGGCACTTCCGCATTAGCTTCACTTGTCAGACCTGGAGGTTGGTGCTTGCTCCCAACACAGCTTTTCAATGTTGCAACTGTGGGGGGCTGGGTATGGCAATTTTTGTAACTCTGTGACAATTACGGCCACTTCACACAATGGCTGGCCATGTGTGTGGAGGTAGGCAAGGTTTGAACTCTCTCAACCCATTCTCCACATAGCTAAAAACTTACGTGGATACACCTGGGTGGAACACCATGAATGCCGATGAGGAGAGAGGGGAGACTTTTAGTCCCCACCCCTGTAAATGACAGCAGGCTTTTTGCACCACCGTCGAGTGTGGCCATTCTGAGCGGCCATAAAAACTTGGACACAGAGACAAGAAGGGAGGGAGACGCTGTGATGTTGTGTGAGATCAGAAACGTCCTGGAAGATGCTCGTAAACTCTTTTTGATCCAAACTGACATAGGTGGGACGGTTCATGCTGATGTGTTTTTTTTTCCGTTCTTCCTGGACTGAGCCTCTTGCCAGCTCAGGATGATGAAGCCTCAGTGTTTTTTGCTGTGTTGAGCAATGATCAGGCTCATGCGGTGAGGTTCTACAGGCCTTGTAATTAAGTGGGGAGCGTTTGAATGCATGCTAAGCTTTGTGTGGGTCGGTGAGACAGTCGGGGTGACGCTTTGAAGTATGATTTAGCGTCATCACTGTGCAGGAATTAGGTAAACAAAGCGGATGGTAAACCATGGCATTCAGTCAGTAATGATTACATGCAAAGTAGTGGTCAGTTTTATCATAATCGACTTCAGTTAGATGTAACTGTCTACACTGATTATTATAAATGTATTAATGACGCTGTGTGTGAGTCTGAAAAGGTGGCTAAACCCTGTTTAAGTGTGTTTACCCTCCGTTACATCCTAGTGTTTGACACAGAAGGAAATGGAAGTATACCACACACACACACACACACACACACCAAACTGATTTATTAAAAGCAGGGGGTGATGGAGGTGGGGTGGGTAAAATCGATGGCCTTTCCCCCAGCCTCAGTCAGCGGAGAGTTAAAACGCTGTTAAACTCCAGCCGAGCGGACGCTCTCCCTAACCAACCAGCCTCACTCTCATTGATTTTTTATTTAGCTTCCAGCAGTGATATGTCTTCCAATGCACACAGAACACACCAAGCCTCCACAGCCTGTCAGCACATAAATCAGGCCCCATTGAGCCCGGCTTGCCCAGTGTGCAGAGAGCAGTCTGTTAACAGAATTAAACTCTTACTTAGTCCCGCTTCCAGAGAGGCGAGTGCAGAGCTGCGAAACGGCTCTGACAGCAAATCCAACGCTCCGTACTGCCAAGATGAGACTACGTCTCGAAATGAGTTTGCATTTGTTTATCTGTTTGTATGGAGGTAAAAGCTAACAATAATACAGTGGCTGGAAGCATGAAACCATTCATTCTCAACGTAAGCATCAACATTTGATCACTGTAGGAGAAGAACAAACAAACACAAAACAACATACTATGTACTATGTTCTAATTTCCAAAAATTAAAATGAATTACTACCATTGTGTACTAACAGGAAATGATAGTGTTTCCCATACATAGGCTCTGCTTGGGCGGCAATCCCAGGTAGATAAAATCCGAATTAAATACATCATTTCATACACTTCAAACACTTCAAACATGACATTCACGACGGCATCACCTGAAAGTGTCGATTAGCGGAACGAGACCAAAAACAGACTGGAAGGCGGGTCCTCCTCCCCACGGCCTTCAGGCAGCCTCTCACTGCAGACTCGGGCCGTGGCAAAGTAATATCTAATGCTACAGGGTCAAAGTACTTGAGCCCCGCTACAATGAGCCTGCAGTGTGCATGTTAGTCAGTTTGTTGTTCCTGCCCTGTATAAACCAGCACAAGCTGTGGGTAGGATTCAGGAATGATCAACAGGTCAGAGTCTTGGATGGAGCATTACTGACATTTGTGTTCATTGTTTTTCTTTTATTGACAATATGCCAGGATGTGGGTGCTGTTACAGTAAGAATTATGCTCAATGAGCCACTTTGGAATGTTTGTATTTTTCAAAATAAATGTCAAAAAGTTCATTTCTTTTTTGTTTTCCCTGCTGTACTAAAAGCGTACCGAACCATGAATGTTGTGTACCGTAACACCCCTAGTTGGATGCCTAAAAAGAATGCCGTGTCACATTTAATGTGTTCACATTACACATCTTACTTAAACTTGCAAGAGTAGTTGGACACATAGTCTTTGGAATGGCACGTTCAACTATCAGATATAGTTAGAATGACTGGATGTCCACATGCTTGATGTTTTTTGTTGTAATACAATTATTTATTTTAGTTTTCTTGGTAGGGGTCCAGGGGTTGAAGGGCTGGCTTATGTGAGCCAGGGGTGAAGCTCAAGCTGCTCCAGAGAGGGACGCTGCTGAGGGTCTACAGCCAGACACAGACGCAGCACATCCTGGCAATTTTGAGACAACTCCTCACTGATGTTCAGGTCCTTTTTTAGGAACCTCGTTGTCTCAAATTGTGTGTTCCTGTGCAGCATCTCGTAGAGGACCACTCCGAGTTGCCAGACTGTGGTGGGACCTGCCTTGTAGGTCCAGCTCTGGTACCATTCTGGTGGGATGTGGGCTGAGGTACCATAGAAGATCCTGTACGATGAGGTCTTCTTTGTGAAGCAGCTGAGGCCAAAATCAATCAGTCTCAAGCGTGGGACATCAGAGCTGGTTTCAATCAAGATGTTTTCCACCTTGATGTCCCGGTGGAAGATGTTCTTTGATTGAAGCTCTCTGGCTGCTTTTACCAGCTGCTTCAGAATGAGTCTGGCCCCCTCCTCTGGCAGGGACCCTCCATTGACCTCAATATATTTCAGGAGGTCACTGGAGGGGACTGGACGCTCCAGGATTAGGATGAGCTCCTGGTCCAGATCATAATAATCCAGTAGGGAAATGGCTGCAGATTCCCCTACCGATCTTGCTGCTCCACTGGCAATCTTTATCATGACAGCCACCTCAAGAGGGAGCGTCCTCTTATTCTGAGTGACGCCTTTACAGATGACATTGTCCCTGGGAATGTGCTTTATCGCCACAGGGAAATGATCAGCTCTCCTGTAACCAGCGTAGACTGATCCATGGCCTCCCTCACCCAGCGGGTTCAGCTGCTGGTATTTAGCCTCAAACTCCTGTCTGCTGGTTTCCTCTGAGGTGGATGTGGTGGCAGAGTCCCTCTTCTTCTTGGGTGTTGCCTCCACCGAGGATGAGGCGGAGTCCCCGCTTCCCTCGTCTCCCTGGTCCAGTTCAGGGACCCTCTTTCTCTTACTGGGTCTGTCTTCATTTTTGGGGAGTTTCCTCTCCGTCCCCTTCACCCTGACAGGGTCTTCCTGGGGTTCAGGCTCAGAGGACTTCTGTCTCTTCCTGGTGCCCTCTTCGTCACTGGAGGCTTTTCTTTTTCTGGCCACCGTGCTTCCAGAGACAGACTCAGAGACCCTCTTCCTCTTTGGTGGTATTTCTCCATCAGCACCAGCCTTTCTCTTTCCATTCTTGGTCCTGACAGACACATCACTGGGCTCTAAAAGAGATAAATAAATGAGAAAACTCAAGTCAAATTTTGGGGTTCTACACATAAGTATTTCCATTTTGAACATATGATGATCTTATAATACGATACAGTGGTGGAAGTACCCAGATCCCTTACTAAAATAAAAGTAGAAATATGTCAAATACCCCATTACATGTAAAAGTACTTGCATTCCAGATTATATGTAGGTAACATTTCAGATTAGTTAACACTCTTAAAGGAGCAATGCTGTGTAATGAGTATGTATTTTGATGTTATGCTGCTGCAGGTTTTTTTTCCAGGACTTTCTACTTACCTGTTTGCACAGAAGTTGGAGGATGAGGAGTGTTAAACTCCTGCACTGTATCACGATCCATGTCAATGTTGAACAAGGTGCAAACACGATTACTTGACAGTAAAGAGCGAACCAATACTTGTGTGAGTTTGATCTGATATTTGGTAACCTGAGCACAGGGTATACTAGCATTCTCAGGTGTTCCATAATGAGGTCATCATAGGTAAAAGTCATTCTAGAATTCTGATGTGTGTGTGTGTGCATGTGTGTGTACACGCACACACATGCACAAATGTTTGAATGTAAACGTCCTTAAATTGAACTTAAAGACTTACCTTAACTGCATATGAATGGCCATGATGTCGACATACTTGAACTTATATTTTTCCACACACACACTCCTTGCTGTATTAGTTCAAGTATGTCGACATCTCATTTCAAGATACACAATGACGTAATTTTTGGAGCATGGCCCCACCGTGTTTGGGACGCGCCACCCTCCACCATGAGTAAATTCTCAACCTATGGGAAACACTGGATGATACAGAACATGCTCTGACAGATGTCAAACAATCAATGAGCTAGTGTTGTGTCATTCGCCAACGTTTCGTTCTTTGGGTGAACGAACTGAACTGAATCACTTGAAACGATGTGTACACAGTCAGTTCCGTTGAGCTTGAATGTGCAGGGATACAGTGTCACTCACTCACTGACTCAAGTCATTTGTTCGCTGGAAAGAGAAGCGGAAAGAGACAAAACCAGACTGGAAGGCGGGTCCTCCTCCCCACAGCTTTCAGGCAGCCTCTCACTGCAGACTCGGACCGTTGCAAAAGTAATAACTAATGCAGGAGTGTTTATTGCTGCAGATATGTGACTGGACTCATAGAGAATACAGAATTTAAACATATGGTCAAAGTACTTGAGCACCGCTACAATGAGCCTGCAGTGCAGTCCGTTGTATAAACAACAAAATCATAATAAATACGTAATGAACAACAAAAATTTTATTTTCTGCATTTTTTTGGTTTCCCCTGCTGTACTGAAAACGTACCATGACCCCAAAACCGAGGTACATACCAAACCGTGAATTTTGTGTACCATAACACCCCTACAGCCTTAAAATTGGGAGAGCCTCAAGGAACCTTTTGGGGTTTCTCACCATTGCCACTGTGGAGGAACCCTTTCAATTCAATCAGAATCAGAATCAGAAATACTTTATTGATCCCCGGGGGAAATTACACAGTTACATGTGCTCCCCTTTTAAAAGTAGCAAGCATTTAGAAATGTAATATATGTATATACAAATAAAGATATTAAAAAGTAAAATATATACCTTTACAATATTTAAAATATATATATATTAAAAAAAATATATATATATATACAATAAAACTGTATATGTATGTATTCTTCACCACTTGGCCCATTCCCATCATGAATAGTAATCTGACTTACTCTTGGAAATCGGAATGCAGGATACTCCACAAGTGTCTCCAAAGTGGAATGTTTTTCCAAATAATCTCTCCGCACCTTTGTCCGGACCATTTTGTCTTGAAGAATGGACAGACCGGGGTGTTTCTTAAGGCGCTCAGCCCGCATCTTCTGAAGAGTCAAGTCTTCTACGATATCGACATGGACAACAGCTGGAATGCAGTGTTTTTCTCTCATTTTGAGAATAAACAAAGGTTCCTTTTAAGGTCTTTGACAAGGTCTTCTGTTCGATATTCTCTGCCATGCACCGGGACATTGTCTTGGTTATTAGCATCATCATTGTCATCAACATTATTGATGTTGCCATTTTCAATTTGTTCCAATTGGCCTCCATTTTCATTACAGACTATTAAAAGATCTCTATGCTTTCTGTAAACGTGATCTTTATGAACTGAAGCACTTGTTCACCTGTGCACATCCATTCAGGCCACATGTAAATGACTCACTCAAGACAGAAAAATGGATGCCTGCCTGCAGTATCTGCCTGGCTGGTTGGCTGGCTGTCTGGTCCACTGAGTGTTCAGCCAACTACATTGGAAATATTATGCAAACATGTAGAGAAAAGCTAAAGAAGGAACTAAAGAAATGTGGGGTGACAGTATTGAATCTTAAGAATTAACATCGAGGAAGGAAAATATAAGGTTTTGTTTGCGTTTTTAAAAGAAACCGGATTAATGGAGAGAATTGAGATTCATTAATTGATTTCATTTATTTATTTTTGTTTGTTTTTTGACTAGATGGATATAGGAAACTCTGGCACACACTCCAACATGGTAGGTTGCGACAATGCACCTAAAACATTAGGTGCCACCCGCCATTAGAAAAAAGAAGAAGAAAAGTACACCAGTGAGTACCTGGGGACACCTAATCTTATAAGATACTTTTGTTTTCTTCACTACAGGCCTGCAGCTTCGGGGTGAGGTCAGCGCTGGAGTATATCATATGAACATTGTGCAATGCTTGGGTGCCCAAGAACAACACTGAGAGGCAGCAATGCGACAACGGGCGTTGACCGTTCACCTGATTAGTGAGCACACAACATGAACTTGACTCAAGGGAAGCCAATAACAGTTACAGTCAGCACTAGCTAAATGAACGTAACTTTTGTTAATATTGATTTGTTTTTTACTTTGACATAACAGTTGCTTGCTTCTGTCCACTAATGCAGGCAGTTAGTCTAACGTTATCCAACTTCAGACAAAGTATTGTTAGTTAACGTATCAGAGGATTAATGGGGGCAGAAGCTAACGTTAGCTAGCTAGCCAGCTAGCTGTTAACACTAGCTTGTCACTTGACAACTGCTAAACTCCGAAACTTAATGTTAACGTTTAACAGATTAACTGTAACGTTAGCTAGCTATGGCTTAGCTACAAGGTGGCGTTATTTAGCAAAGCGAGCTAATGGTACCTTTTTGTGGTAAAGTTACCGGCTGACGTTATTTATATTAGTGTCAACTAACCTAACGTTAACGTTAACTCTTTTGTCTTTTAATCTTTCTCTTAAAAAGAAAGTTAGCTAATGTTCATTAGTTTGTTAACATTAGCCGGCTGACTTAACATCAAATAAAAAGCAAGCTACTGATAGTAATGTTACAACATTAAATTGTACAACTTGTCTTTCATCAAGATTTCCCTGGTATCTGGTCACTTAAACTTACCGTGTTCAGTTGGTGACTTAATGTTAGCGTTTCTGACAGTTGGAGAAGTCAGAAACGTTCAGATGACGCTCGAGCCACTGTTGGAATTGTTGAAGCTGGCGCCATCCGAGTATGCGGCATACAAGGACCACATATAGGTTTCCAAATGTTATTTCCATTCAATTCAGTATGCTTTATTGGCATGCATGTAACAAAGACAATATTGCCAACGCGTCAAGTCTCTCTGGGCTCCATGCTGGCAATTTGTGTCCAGTTCACTTTCCTTTTTTTGACCATTTTAGCTGTGTTAATTGTCGTGGGAATTTCAGGAAAAACAGAAGACTGGCAACAAGGGAGTAGTTCTTGTGGTTTTATTCACGTCTGCAGACGGACGGTCCCGACATTAATGCATATGGAATGAAATTTCCCAAGGGTCTGGATTTTTTTCTGTTTTTTTAATTTTCAATTTCAGCTCTTTAAATATATCAATAATATACTGTATACATCCAATTGTACAACTTGGCTCCATCATGGCCGCTTCTGACCAATTGAAACCCATGAAAACTACATTTTTTAATTCCTTGTTATTCACAGTATTAAATCATACAATTTAGGTAAAATTGCTTTCATTCTAAACTCAACACTTGAAAATTGTAGTTTTTAATGTTTTCTACCAGATTGTGTCATTTGTCCATTTTTGGCCATGGGAGCAATTTCATGTAATATTCTTAGTTTCCAATAGGGGCGTATGATGGCTTACTGCACGCCAATGGAGCGAATGAATGACACAATTTTGACATAATTGTGATCTTAAGGATGTCAGATAATGATTTGTGTTTGTGCATGAAAAGAATTGTTCCTGTGCGTGAAATTGCAGCACAAATATGTATTGTATAGTTGCAGTGAATTTCTGTTGATGCAGGCTATTGAGCTTTGAGTTTCCCAGGAAAACTTGGCTTTGATGCACATGTTGAAAGCACCTGTAGCTTTGTTTTTTTTTTCATTAAAAAAATGCCACACACAACTACACAATAGCCCTTACACATCTAAATATCTACTCTCCAAAAAAAAAAAAATCACAGGACATCTTGCAGAGGTCAAAGATGCAGCTACAGGGGAAACAAAAACAAACTCTGGCACTGTTTATAAATCTGTCCTGGTGTTTATGCAGGTGCAGTCAATACTAATGCTATAAGTAAGCCTAACAGCTCCCAGGTCATTTTTTCTCTGGCAAGATGGCAAGAAGGTCATATTCACTGCTTCAAGCACGTGACTATGTGATGCAATCGGAGAGCGAAGATGGGGAGAAATCCTCTGCACTTGAAGAAGAGACATCTTCTACCCAAGATGAGGACACATCCTCTCCTGAAGATGAGGGGACACCCTCCTCAGAGGATGGCAGCATCACCACTGATGATGAGGAGTACCGGCCAGCGCCTGATTCCTCTTCCTCAGGGGGTGAGGACAATACAGACACAGTGGTGGAGGCCGAGCAGCTAATGGCAGAGACAGTAGAAGCAGTGGCAGAGACAGAGGAGCTGGCAGCTGAGTGGATGTCTCGTGATGGGAGAATTATGTGGTTTCCCACTGCTAAAGAGACCCTGCACTACAATCCAGTACCCACTGGTATCACCCCAGGGTCCACCCTGTATGCAGTTGCCCGCATCAGCAGCCTGAGGTCTGCCTTTGACCTGTTTATAACAGAGGAGATCATTCAGCTGCTGTGTACCCAAACAAACCTGCATGGGAGGCGAAGGTGTGGGGATTGGAGGGATGTGGATGAAGTGGAGATGAGAGCCTACATCAGGATTCTGATTCTGGCTGGCGTCTACCGCTCACCCTAACCCAACTTCTTTACTTCGTTCGCCTTGGCAGAGGAACTCCTCAGATCAGAAATCAGTCCATCCTGAGTGGGAGTCCTCTAAAACCTACCAACAGAGGGTGTTCCTGGAAGAACTGGGGCACATGCTGGTGACCCCAGCAATTGTAAGACGGCCTTGACCCCCACGCTCAACAGCCACTGCTGCCATTGTTGCCGGGATACAGCAATCTGAATCAGAGCATGACCCACGGCCCGCCAGCAAAATGAGGAGAAGGTGCGAACTGTGCACCTACAGGAGAAGAACGGCAACCACTTGCTCCAGCTGTGAAAAGTGTGTCTGCAAGGACCACTCTACTGTGGTTTGCACATCCTGCCGCCCTTGAGCATGCACACACACACACACACACACACACACACACACACACACTTATTGAAACACACTATTTAACGTTCTCTCTCTCTCTCTCTCACACACACACTCTCTCACACACACACACACAGACACACACACACACACACAGACACACACACACACACACACACACAGAGACACACACGCAGCTGTTGTTCTCTATAAAAATAAATGCTGCTGCTTTATTTTTCAAATCAAATTTAAAGGGTTAAAATTCTGAAATTGAATGAAATTTGGGATTTCATGGTCAGGACCGATTCTAATTTAAAAAAAATTAACTGTTGAAAGTAGAAAATAATCTTAATATGTGGTATTTTTTATAGCATTTTGTAAAAACAGGAGATGGCCATTTTTGTCCACGAACATGCTAAGTGGGAGTTTTTATGTTTTTTTGTCACTGTACAAAAAAGTAATGATGCATAAAAATTAATGATACTGCTAATTATTGACATACATTTAGCTGCGTGGATGGTTAAAAAATATATCAGGTAGCATGTATTATTTGGTTAAAAAAAGTGATTTTATGCTTTTCTCCCTTATAAATCATTAGCATTATGTGATCTAACAGGCATTTAAAGGGTTAAAATTCTGAATTTGAATGAAATTTTGGTTTTCATGACCAGGACTGATGCAAATTAAAAAAATCTAGTTGGTGAAAGTGGAAAAATCTTTTAATATATATTAATTTTATAGCATTTTGGGAATGCAAACAGGAGGTGGCCATTTTTGGCCACAAACACGTTGAGTGGGAGTTTTATCTATTTTGCTTTCCCTGCACAAAAATAACAATGCATAATAATCAGTGTTGTTGTTAATCAGTTACACATCTCAGACTGTGCTATTGATAATACAAGAAAAACCAGTAGCACTGAGAATACAGAAAGTGGTCATTTTTGAGGTTGTTTTCCAACACGTGCATTGTGCAAACAAACTGGCATTTGAAGGGTTAAAAAATTAAAAAGGAATGGATATTTTATACTTATGATAAGAACTGATGTTAGTTAAAGACTTTATGCATTAAAAGTAGCAAAGAACATAAAAAATGGCCACGAACAGACTGAGTGGATAGTGATTTTGAACAAAGCCAGAGGGTTAAAAGAAAAAAGTACAATTCATGAAATCAACAAAATAGCAGAAAACTATGAATGTGTGTGTGTGTGTGTGTGTGAAAGACTTGTGAAAGTGTTGTTAGGGTGGGTGCGTGTGTGTGTTAAAGTTAGTGTGGTGGTGTGTGTGTGTAGCAGTAACTGGACAGTGGAAGGCCTGGGTGGTTGTTTATTTAGCTCCTACATTAGACCCTCCATCACACAGCGAGTATCTGTCATTTTAAAGCAAGGAATTATTCAAAATGATCAAATACTTAAAGTAAAATAGTTTTGCTATGTCTGTTATGTTTAGTCTGATTGGGCTGGTGTCGTGGTCCTGAGGCTGTCTGGGGTTGTCTGCACAAAGGTGCAGGCTGAGGGGACTTTTCTCTGTTGCTCTTGTGTGATGGTGTTGTGTGATTAATGCAGACATTGTTTATGTTTCTTTTGTTGACAATTTCAGCCAAGGGGAAATACAAAGACAGTCCATCACTCACTCAACATGTGGCATGGATGGAAACACTTGGGCAAAAAGATACATGCAGTAAGTGTAGTAAGTGTCCGATGGAGTATCTGAAACTGTATATGTGTAATTTCAAAAGTAGAAACTCAAAACAATGGTGTAAGTGTCATAATACACACTGATCAGTTACATTCTGGTGTGCAGGCATACTGTTTGACTTTATACATGTAATGTATATATAGTACAACAGTCTGTCAAGAAATATGTACATTTACCAGCAGCTTATATCTTTGAGCAATATTGTCTACAGTTGGAGCCTCCACTGCAATGTTGAGTACATTGAGTAAAACATGAAAATTCTTGGTACTCTAATACCACAATTTGCATCGAACTGCATTTACGTTAGGTGAACATGCTATCCACATTATAACTATGTGTGTTCTGTTGCATTTGCAGGCAGGTCAGCAGAAGAACTGCACAGTCCTCCATCAGTGGAACAAAGAAATTTGCAATCACTTCTGGTACTGCTGCAAGATGACCGATAACTGACACATGTTGTGTAAGTATTTTGTAACCGCTGTAAATGTATGTATGTATTTATAGATTTAAGTGCATAAAAACTATGTACTGCAACCAAAATGTTTTTAAGTAGCATTTCCTGTACAGACAAAGCAGACACTCTTAAGTCACTGTCATTCTTTTAAAGTGATTTGAGAAATACAGTGACCATTGTTTTTGTGATTTGCTTGGCTAAAAAGAACCCTATAACCTAAAATAAAATCCTGACCTGTGATGCACTTCAAATAATGACTGCTCAATATTGTGTTTTAAAAGGACCTGCCACTGCGGCAACACTTGAGTTCCTGCTTTGTCTTCGAGACCCTGAACCACAGCAGAATATGTATATATTCTGTATACTTGGAAAATATTAATATTTTTTAAAAATGTTTTCAATTGGACTTCAATAAAGCATTATAATACTGTCAACCTTGTTATTCCTGTATCATAAAATGAACCAAACTGAGAATGGAGTGAAGGTACATATATAATACATATGTTATATACATTTGAAATACTGCAATATACACAATTATAATACAATAAAGTTTTATAAATAAAACATAGCGCGAACACAGATTGACTCTTTGTCAACACAACATTATTGACATTGGGGTCGGGTTCTGAGCTGAGCAGGCTAGAAATCTCTCCCCATATTTACAACTGTAATCCATTCAATCCTTTTTTCGAATGAAAGGGATAATTTGGAGGTGTTTCCACATCAGTTTTAATAATGAATAAAGTCCCCAGAGTTCCTTGAGGCTCTCTTAATTCTAAGGGTGTAGTTTGATGCCTAAAAAGAATGCCGTGCCACATTTAATGTGTTAACATTACACATCTTACTTAAACTTCAAGAGTAGTTGGACACATTGATGTCAGCTTTTTGGAATGACATGTTCAACTATCAGATATAGTAAGAATGACTGGATGTCCACATGCATGATATTTTTTGTTGTAATACAATTATTTATTTTTGTTTTCTTGGTAGGGGTCGAGGGGTTGAAGGGCTGGCTTATGTGAGCCAGGGGTGAAGCTCAAGCTGCTCCAGAGAGAGACGCTGCTGAGGGTCTACAGCCAGACACAGACGCAGCACATCCTGGCAATTTTGAGACAACTCCTCGCTGATGTTCAGGTCCTTTTTTAGGAACCTCGTTGTCTCAAATTGTGTGTTCCTGTGCAGCATCTCGTAGAGGACCACTCCGAGTTGCCAGACTGTGGTGGGACCTGCCCTGTAGGTCCAGCTCTGGTACCATTCTGGTGGGATGTGGGCTGAGGTACCATAGAAGATCCTGTACGATGAGGTCTTCTTTGTGAAGCAGCTGAGGCCAAAATCAATCAGTCTCAAGCGTGGGACATCAGAGCTGGTTTCAATCAAGATGTTTTCCACCTTGATGTCCCGGTGGAAGATGTTCTTTGATTGAAGCTCTCTGGCTGCTTTTACCAGCTGCTTCAGAATGAGTCTGGCCCCCTCCTCTGGCAGGGACCCTCCTTTGACCTCGATGTATTTCAGGAGGTCACTGGAGGGGACTGGACGCTCCAGGATTAGGATGAGCTCCTGGTCCAGATCATAATAATCCAGTAGGGAAATGGCTGCAGATTCCCCTACCGATCTTGCTGCTCCACTGGCAATCTTTATCATGACAGCCACCTCAAGAGGGAGCGTCCTCTTATTCTGAGTGACGCCTTTACAGATGACATTGTCCCTGGGAATGTGCTTTATCGCCACAGGGAAATGATCAGCTCTCCTGTAACCAGCGTAGACTGATCCATGGCCTCCCTCACCCAGCGGGTTCAGCTGCTGGTATTTAGCCTCAAACTCCTGTCTGCTGGTTTCTTCTGAGGTGGATGTGGTGGCAGAGTCCCTCTTCTTCTTGGGTGTTGCCTCCACCGAGGATGAGGCGGCGTCCCCGCTTCCCTCGTCTCCCTGGTCCAGTTCAGGGACCCTCTTTCTCTTACTGGGTCTGTCTTCATTTTTGGGGAGTTTCCTCTCCGTCCCCTTCACCCTGACAGGGTCTTCCTGGGGTTCAGGCTCAGAGGACTTCTGTCTCTTCCTGGTGCCCTCTTCGTCACTGGAGGCTTTTCTTTTTCTGGCCCCCGTGCTTCCAGAGACAGACTCAGAGACCCTCTTCCTCTTTGGTGGTATTTCTCCATCAGCACCAGCCTTTCTCTTTCCATTCTTGGTCCTGACAGACACATCACTGGGCTCTAAAAGAGATAAATAAATGAGAAAACTCAAGTCAAATTTTGGGGTTCTACACATAAGTATTTCCATTTTGAACATATGATGATCTTATAATACGATACAGTGGTGGAAGTACCCAGATCCCTTACTAAAATAAAAGTAGAAATATGTCAAATACCCCATTACATGTAAAAGTACTTGCATTCCAGATTATATGTAGGTAACATTTCAGATTAGTTAACACTCTTAAAGGAGCAATGCTGTGTAATGAGTATGTATTTTGATGTTATGCTGCTGCAGGTTTTTTTTCCAGGACTTTCTACTTACCTGTTTGCACAGAAGTTGGAGGATGAAGAGTGTTAAACTCCTGCGCTGTATCACGATCCATGTCAATGTTGAACAAGGTGCAAACACGATTACTTGACAGTAAAGAGCGAACCAACACTTGTGTGACTTGTGTGAGTTTGATCTGATATTTGGTAACCTGAGCACAGGGTATACTAGCATTCTCAGGTGTTCCATAATGAGGTCATCATAGGTAAAAGTCATTCTAGAATTCTGATGTATGTGTGTGCATGTGTGTGTACACGCACACACATGCACAAATATTTGAATGTAAACGTCCTTAAATTGAACTTAAAGACTTACCTTAACTGCATATGAATGGCCATGATGTCGACATACTTGAGCTTTTATATATATACACACACACACACCTTACTGTATGTGCTCAAGTATGTCGACATGTCATTTCAATATATATATACATATATATATATATATATATATATATATATGTGACGTCATTTTTGGAGCACGGACCCCCCGCGTCCATTAGTAAATTCTCAACCTATGGGAAACACTGGATGATACAGAACATGCTCTGACAGATATCAAACAATCAATGAGCTAGTGTTGTGTCATTCGCCAACGATTCGTTCTTTGGGTGAACGAACTGAACTGAATCACTTGAAACGATGTGTACACAGTCAGTTCCGTTGAGCTTGAATGTGCAGGGATACAGTGTCACTCACTCACTGACTCAAGTCATTTGTTCGCTGGAGGAATGTGCGTTCAAGACAGCAAATACACAGCTGTTTCGGGTTGCTAACATTTGGCTGCAATGATTCAACAACATTGGTCTTGGACTGCAACCCAGATATATGACGTTATCTATTCTAGATTGATATTATATGCAAGGCTAACATTTAACGTCACTGACAGAAAATAGCACTGCATTAAATAATATGACAATATTTTTGAAAAGAATGAAAAGAGAGCGCTTGAGACAGAAGTTCAAACCCTGTTTACTTTGTCACTTCCACACACCCGACCTATCGCTGCAAGAAGTGGGTGTGACTGTTGGGTTGTTGGACAGGCATCATGTACGAAAACTTAATATCATATCTACTATATGGCATCAAGAGTGCTCTGGGCAGCAGTGGCAGGCTACTCTGCCTTCCTCATTGGTTCTCATTGCATTGTGGGATAATAGTGCCCATCAACACCATACATTTAAAAATGGAATTTTACCAAAAGCAGTTAAAGGCACTCCCCGTCCACCCCAGAGACCAATTTACAGTTAAGTCCCTGCAGCAGTGCTGCTGGCTTGGCGAGGCTCTCCCTCCATCGTAATGAACAGTGTTTGTGGGTGGGAAGACGGTGAGGGATCGTGTTCGTGTTGCTGCGCTAGTGACTCCTACTGGTTGGTCAGGGTGTCTGTGCAAAGGAGGGGGGCATTTGCATGCATTACCACCCACCCAGTGAAGCTCTTAACTGGCAGTGGAAAAAGATGCAGCTGGCAGGCAAGAATGACTTGCTCAAAGGCCGTGTGATGCAGTTGAAAGCTCTGGAAGCTAGTAACTGGACCTTTTTAGCTTAAGTTATTCTGTTTATATAGTTTTAATTAAACTAATTAATTTAATTAAACTAATTAACACATTATCCCTTGTTTTGTATAACAAGGGCAAATTTGTGGCCGTGACTTCCTGGCAACATCCAGGAAAATCCAGTTGGCTTCCTGTCGTCATGGTGAGATTGCCAGGTAACCAGTGGCAACTCCAGTGCATATGCTAAGCTAATGCTAACCGGCTGCTGGCTCCAGCTTCATAATTAACAGACAAATATGAGAGTGGTATTGATCCGCTCATCTAACTCTCGCCAAGAAAGCTATAGAAGCATATTTCCCAAGGTGTCAAACAATCCCTTTGGCAGATGCAGTGTGTATGGTTACACACATACATATCAGAGCTTATGTCTGATTATGGATGCCTGGCTTTTGGGTTGGTCTGAACATGAAGAAAGTGAATTATTAAAAACTAATAAGAGCTGAAGTGGAATGTAAACAGCAGGAGGAGAAGAAAGTGGAAAAGAGGACATGTACAGTAACCTTGTACTAAACACTATATTTTCTTTTGTATGCGCTCATGACATCAATTAAAATATGTCTGTTTTATTTCAATGTTTCCTTGTTTTCCTTTGTTTATTTGTTCCATTTGTTCCAGCAGTGTAACCTGAAACTATGCACAAAAAGTTAATTATTTTGTTCATATAAGAGGCAGACATATGGTGAGATCTTTGAAATAAACAGCGATATATACCAACGTTTTAAACAACAATAACAAATACAAGAATCTGTATCATTGCATATGATTAGTATTTGTTTGCCAATTAAAAAGGGATTTTTGTGTTCTTGGTTGTACTGTTCTACAGAAGATAAAAGAGGGGGAAAGGCAGATCAGATGCAGCTAATTGTAGCTCTCCTATTCGCTTGGCCTTGGATTCAAGCCCAATACACCAAGCCCCACTGTGTTGTAATCCTTTCACACAAAGCTAATCACGTCCAGTATCAACATGTAAAAATAAAGCTCTTAAATCTCATAAGATGCTCAGTGCAATGCAAAGGTACAAAAACAGAACTCAAATGAACAAATGAAGTCAGGTCTCACATTGTGTATTCTGAGTAAAGACATAAGGCACAAAGCACGCTCAATTGCACAAGCAGGGCATGTTGACAGTATACCACCAATATAGAGTCCAGTTTTCTGCCATTAGCTTGAATCATTTACAAGAATGGAAACCGGGGTTGATTTTGATCCTGATTTTAACAGTGGCAATTGCCGGATGTAACTCCTTGATTGCCTGTGAGTCAGTGAGCAGGGGGAAAAAAGGCAAGGTAGTCACGAAAGAGCTACTGCGGGTAATCTTATTCATTGTGTGTTTAAATGTCGTCAGTCAGTCGTCAGGCAAAACAAGGTCTTTAAAAGCAGTGGTCGAGGAAGAATCCAGATCCTTTTCTTGAGTAAAAGCAGCGATGCCTCAAGGTACAAATAATCCAATACAAGTAAGTATCAAAAGTAAAAGTGCTTGTTACACAACAGAATGACCCTGTGCGTGTTATATAAAGTAAGCAGTGGAGCAGTGGCGTGTGGTCCATTAAGGGCGTTGGGGCACCACCCCTCCTGCAATTCCAATAGTGAAATACATATTTTAATGAAAAAACTTTGTTGTTATTGACGTTTTTCTTGTTTTTTTTCAATATTGACATTATTTGTTCTTCTGGCTAATAATTACGTTTTTCAACCAACCTGGCAACACTGCCCAAGTAGCTAGAAGAAGTACTGAAACAGAGCGGAGGAGACCAATAGACAGACAGAACACGTCATTTAATTTGGTTTCTTAGCCTGCTTGCTATTCGTGGTTGTAAATAGTGTGTGTGTGCGTGTGTGTTGTGTGTGTCAAACTCCGACACAGACATGACAAAAAAACACGGTAGAGACTCTCAGCATAGTTTTTTATTACGTGACAGTATGGCGGATAGCCTTCCTGGATTTAGTAGCCCCACCTAGTGGAAAAGTCATGTCACGCCACTGTAGTGGAGTAAAAAGTACAGTATTTGGCCCTGAAATGTAGTGAACTGAGATGTTGAGCACAGATCGCCTCCATTCACACTGAAGAAGACAGAGAATTAAGATGCGTAAACAGCCTCCAAAACAACACAAAGCTAAAGCGAGAATTTAGATGGACATTATAAATTGGAAATTTAGTAAATTCTTTGTTTACTCATGGTTCCCCTTTAGGATGATGATGGTGGTGGTTGAGAACTGTAACCTGAAAAATGGCCTGGGTGTAAGGAGTTAAGACCAAGTTAACCGGATGCATACAGGTGAGTTTCAGGGCTTACACTGCCATAGTAACAGACCCTTACATTTAGTAGTGTTCATTAATCCCTGTTGCTGGCAGTGAAGCCCTTTTTTATGAATTTGGCTTTGACAGATCACGTTAACTTGCTAATCCTGCTTTCTGGAATCCTCTCCCCAGGATTTGGACGGGCTTTTTCAGACAGACTATGTGGTCGTTTTTTGGGGGGCGGGTTTTGCAAAACAATTCCACTGAACAGAGGAGCCCAAGGAACTAAACTCAGTAAGATTTCTTACAGAATCTTACTGAGAAAGCAACAGCCGTTCTTTCGTATTTACTGTGGCACAAGACTGGCTACTACAACATCAACAAACATTCAGGAGCTGATAGAGCTGCCACCCGCTGTGTACACAGGTACACAGGTTGTAGCAGCCTTGGGGCTTCTGTTTGACCGGGGGACAACGATGAGCG